>NC_039286.1:6070581-6376442 GCF_003368295.1 Carassius auratus
AACAGGCCTTTGAAGAATTGAAAACATGCCTAACGACTCCACCAATCCTCGGACATCCCAATTTCGAGCATCCCTTCATTGTATATACAGACGCCAGTGAGACAGGACTGGGTGCAGTGCTGACCCAAAAGAGAGGACAAGGTATAGAAGAGGTAATTGCTTATGCCAGTCGAGCTCTTAATCCCGCGGAGTCAAATTATTCTGCAACAGAAAAAGAATGCTTAGCTGTAATATGGGCATTAGAGAAATGGCAGCACTATCTTGAACACAGAATGTTCACTGTCGTGACGGATCACTCTGCTTTGCAGTGGGTGATGAGTTCACCTAAAACTACCAGCCGTCTCATTCGATGGGCACTGCAATTGCAAAAGTATGATTTTATTGTTGAATATCGAAAAGGGAAACTGAATGCTGCTCCTGATGCACTTTCACGGCTCGCCCCCCATGCAAACTTTAATTTGTATTCAAATCAGAAAGATGTGAATACCCTTCCAATTACAGATGAACTAATTTGGGAGAAACAACACAGTGACCCAGCGATTGTGCAGATATTTCAAACTCTGGCTGAGGACAAGGGAGGGCAGCAGGAAAAATAATGAGGTAATTGAAGATAAGCTTTATCTAAAAAAACAGTGTCCGAAAATCAATCACACTATCGTATCTTCCTCCCCAAAGATCTTTGTGCCAGCTATACTGGAACACTATCACTTGACCCACGAGTGGACATGCAGGAATCTTTAAAACTTACAAGAGAATTCAGGAAGTTGCTTTCTGGCCTGGGATGTGGTCCGATATAAAACAGTTTGTCAAAAGATGTGTTAAATGCCAGACCCTAAAATCTGAACAACGGAAACCTGCTGGTAAAATGCAGAAGATTAATAGCACACGACCAAATCAGATCATGGTGTAGACATCATGGGACCATTGCCCGTAGCACTAACCAAAATGAATACCTTTTAGTCTTGTTGATTACTTCAACTCGTTGGTAGAAACTGTTCCCCATTCGTACTGCTACTGCCAAAACTGTTGCAACTGTATCCGAAAAAGAGGTACTAAACCAGATGGGGAGTTCCAGACTTTCTTGTATCTGACAGAGGTACACAGTTTTGTGTCTGCAATATTTTAAAGAAGTGTGTGAGAGTTGGAATGTAACACCAAAATTAACTACAGCATACCACCCGCAGACAAACATGACCGAAAGAGTCAATCGAACTCTTAAAAGTATGATTGCGGCATTTGTAGAAGATAATCATAAACGATGGGACCAATACCTACCAGAAATCAGATTTGCAATTAACTCTGCAGTGCAAGAAACCACTGGAATGTCTCCTGCAGAACTTCACTTGGGAAGGGAACTACAGGGGCCCATGGACAAGCTTCTGAAAGGTGAAAGCTGTGATCTGTCACCCAATGCACCCCATTATGACACTGTGTATCACTTAAACAATTGCAAGCTAGAGCAATAGAGAGTAGTAAGAAAGCACATCAAAGACAGCTTCGAAATTACAATAAGAATCGACGGGACCTGTTATTCAAAGAAAGGGATCGAGTATGGATGAGACACTTTTCACAGTCCAGTGCAAAGCACAATTTCACTGCTAAACTTGCACCAAAATGGAAAGGACCATACCGGGTAATCCAACAATGGGACCAGTGAATTACCAAATAGCACTGGAATCTACAGGTGAAGATGTTCGTGTTGTCCATGTTTGCAATTTAAAGCCCTGTTTTTCCAAACTGCCTCTGAAGTAGAAGCACAAGACAGACAAAACCTTATTGATCTCTTTTCAGGAATCCTCAACTGATGAAGAGTTCTTCGGATTTTAATGTTTCAACATCTCATAAGGAACTATGAGATGCCTTGTCCACGGAGGGGGAGTGTGACGAAAACGAACTACAAAGCCCAAAATGCAATGCACCAAGTGAGAGGAGTCAGTCAGCTGGAGGAAATTGAGTGATCAAATCAATTTAAAACAGGTGATCGTGAGTGTTGAGTGTGTGTCCACTGAGTCTTTGTCTGCTGAATCGATGGTCAGAATTTTGAACTGCCTGGTAATAGATGTTTAAAATGTGCAAAATGGGAAAAAAACAAAATAGGAGATGACTGTCTTAAGTAAGCTTCATTTGTTGCGCTGCGGAGGAGTGCCTGGGTTCTACAATTCCTGCAACTGCTCCTTTCCTTGTGGTGTCCTGGGCCATATGAAAGCTGAATTAGCAGACAGTAGATGCTGTGAAGTAAAGCCGCTGACAATGAAACTACAAGCTTGAAGTGTACGGTGTTACAGAAGTCCCTCTGGCTGCACAGTGGACGAGTGTTCAGATGTTTCCCATTAGTTTATGAGCTGTGTTTGAACTACGTGGGGGTTGGAACGCTGTAACTTTGAGTGCGTTTGTGGTGTTTTGCTGGACTGCAAATCCCCCTGATTGTGCACTGGACTCCAGGTAGGCCTTGAAAAGTTCACTGTCTCCACTAAGCTAATTAATCATCAATGACTCTCGAAAAAATGGGTCTACTGGACATCTAACTCACACACACACACACACCACACACACACACACAAACATCAATCATTTCCACTTTAAACCCTTCATTTAAGAACACGAGCAGTCAAGAACACAAGCATTCAGAAGGGTCATCAGAACTGTTGAACGAACCTTATGTATATGAATGAATGTGATATGAGTTTAATGGGTTATGTTTGGTTCGCTTATGGACTTGATACACCGAAGTGTTATGTGTAATGTTATTGTTTGAATATTTATTGATGTTGACTTGAGTCATTGACCAGGGTATTATTGTATTATTCTCACTCAGTTGAAAGACAACGGTCCCCTTGATGCTGCCCTATATGGTGTATTGATTCATGAGATGGTTTTATTTTTGGTTGTTTATTGGTTGTTTACTTTAACATGCTTTGAAGCAAGAGATATTGAAAAAGAAATAAGACCATTTTGAGTTGCATTAAAAAGAATAAGAGAAAAACTGTTTTTTGCAATTTTTCTAAATGTGTGGGTAATTTACTGTTCTGTGAAGTGTGATTTGAGTTAACTGCCTTAGCCAGAACCACTACGTCACAAACTGAATGTATGTTTGTCTCCTAAAGGAAACGGCATTGTGTAGTAAAGACTAGCATAATTATTTTGAGGCTGTTGAAGTGGTAACTGTTAAAAGTATGTTTTACATGTAATATTTCAGACTTGTCCAGCTCCTGTCTTCATTGTCCTCGCGCTGAGAGTTAAAGACACAGAAGCTGTTTGTGTGAGGAGTCGCAGACCTGTGTGAGGATGAGGAGGAGGTGTTCTTCTGAAGAGAGGGACAGACGGTTTAAGGAGAGTAAACTTCAGAATAACATCAAGTTATCTTTATTTTTACTAAGACTAAAATAATGTGTGTGTTTTTTTAGATGTTGAAATCCAGAGACAAGATAACTTCATTCTTTTGAGACTGATGTAAGTTAAATTATTATTACTTTTTTTTTAAAGAAAATTTATGTTTCTGTTGTGTCCTGCCTGTTAACTTCACATTTTGATGCAAAACAGTGTGATTTTATATATGTATATATGTATATGTTAATATTTTATTGAAACCATTGATGTCCCTCTTTGCAGAACTCAAACTAACTGGAGTTAAGGACACACAAGTCTGCTTGTGTGAGGAGGTGGCTTTCTCAGCTTCTTCTGAAGAGAGGGAAAGATCGTTTAAGGCAAGTAAACTTCATAATTTCATGTTATCAGTTGTTGTTTTTTTACTAAGAGTAAAATAATGTTTGTTTTTTGTTTTTGTAGATGTTAAAAGCAAGAGACATGGGAGATCATCATTCCCTTGAGATTTTATGTAAGTTATTTTTAGAAAATAAATTTTTCTGTTGTCTCCTGCCAGTTTACTTCACATTTTGATGCAACAACAGTGTGATTACGTGCTCATTTCATTAAGACCATTGATGTCTGTGTTTTTCATTGCAGAACTCAAACCAACTTTGGAGTTGTCTGATTTGGAGAGTCATCATTCTTGGTCTTCGCTCTTAGAGGTAAAGTTCACACAAAAAATCATTTACTTGCCCTCAAGTCATTCCAAACCTATAAGACTTTTGTCTGTCTTTACAACATAAATTAATATATTTTTAGTTTTCTCATAATATTTGTTAATCTATTTATAGTTTAGATGATCAGTATTTTCAAGCTTCATAAATATAGAGTTATTGTAGAAGTAAATTCTGATATTTATATATGAATACATCTTAAATTATATGATAAACAAACATGTATGTTCAAAATAAAATATTGGTCTCCCAGACCAGCAATGGAGGACACAAAAAGAGAATATTAAATATATTCATATGTTTTCCAAAAAATGAACAGAGTTTGTATGAGTCTGGAAAAACATGGGGAGAGTAAATTATGAACATTTTAATTATTTGGTGAACTATCGGTTTGAAGAGCAGCCCTCCATGTACGTGAATATTGTGAGGTATATTGTGAGAATATTTCTACCTGAAAATGGTTAGTTTAATTAAATGTTTAATTTTTTCAAATGTGTTTCTCTTAGGCCACTGATGAAGAACAGGCGGTGACTGGGATGAATGCTGGTCAGAGAGGAGAATCTTCTTTCCCCTAAACTGATGCAGCGGTGGTTTTAAAGGAGGACGCTGCCCTGGATGATGTAGAAGATGTCACATGCTGTGCTGATGGGGCTTCTTCATGATTACATCAGTTATGCTAAAGAGATCATGAAAATTGACCGTGATGCATGATCTGTATTCATGGACTATGAAACAAACTGTAAGTGTATAATTTGTTAAAAAAAAAAAAGTTAAATGCTTTTTCTGTGTTGTTTAGTAGAAAAGTTTACACTCTGTCATTCATACACCTGCTCACATTCTTTCACACACACACACACACACACACACACACACACATGCGTCTGTTAAATGTTATAATATCAAAGTTAATGTTGTGATTTATTTGTGTACTGTCATGCCAGAATAGTTGGAAAAAAAACTAACTAATTTTAAATTTATTGTATGTGTTTTCGTATATTTTTATACAATATACAATTGAACAAAGTCCAATTTGATCTTAAGTTATATTCATCAAATGTTCAATGCTTTGTTTATGAACTCTGTAGCTGTTAATGCCATCCTTTTCTGCATTTCTTCTAACATGTTACTTTTTGACTTTTCTCTTGTTTTTAATAAATATTTTCCTTTTGGTAATTATTGTTTGTGTGTAAAAGTGATATTTAAAATGAACAACATTTGTAGGTTTAATGGCTAGCTCAATTTGGGTTAATTTTAACGTAGAAATGCATTGTTTCCCCACATGGCTGCACTCTGCGAGTTTATTTTCTGCCAGCAGGAGGCGCTAAGAGCGAGAGGTAGGTTTCTCTGGTAACGGCTGCAGAGCGGTACTGAGCTCACAAACGCTGCCTTATCAAGCACATGCGAAATGATATCGAACATTTTCTAAATACAGTAGTTTTCCTTCTGAAATACAGTGATAAAAAAAACACCCGCTCTGTTTTTTTAAACCCTGCAATATAGTCATTTTAAACCATAAAAAAGGCAACCCAGCAGGCTGGGTTAAATATGATAACCCAACTGGTTGGGTTAAAACAACCCAGCGCTGGGTTCGTCCCTTTTTGATCCAGCGCTGGGTTGTCAAAATAACCCAAATTGGGTTGTTTTCAACCCAGCAGTTTTTAGAGTGTAGATACCTCCTATCAATCAATCAGTCAAGCGCTGTGACACAAAGGCCTCAGACTTATATGTAATTTTTTTAACACTTGCAACTAGTTTGATGCATTGACTTTGAATATAAATATATACACAAGCTACCATTTAACAGTCTGGGGTCAGTGAGATTTTTTAAAATACTTTCATTCAGCAAGGATAGTTTAAGTTGACATAAAGACATTTACATTGTTACAAAAGATTTCTGTTTTTTTTTAAACTGCTGTTTATTTAAACTGAATAAATATAACAGTTTCTGGAAAAATATATATAAAAAAACACACAAATATTTTCAACATTTGCTAAAGTTTTTTGAGCATTAAATCAGCATATCAGAATGATTCCTGAAGGATCATGTGACACTGAAGACACATGAGTAACAGCTGAGCTGGTGGATGAATGTTTTAGGGAAAAGGAATGAGAAGACATTATGATTTAAATGAATGTATAATATGTTTATACAAAACGTATATATTTGTTTGGTATTGGAAATGACTGTGCATGTTTTCTGTATGCATATCATGTTCTTGTTCCCAAGAGACTAAGCACTATTCGCTGGTACGTGCCCTGTGAAGCATGTATTGTAAATGCAGGTATTTATTGAACATAATGTTTATGAAAAGATACCTATTAATTCTCTGCTTGATAATTTTTCACAGAAACAAGTATGTCTTGTAATGTTTATTTGGGTAAAATAATCATTTATTCAGACAGAGCAATAAATTGCAAGCATGTCCAGTGGGTGGCACTGTTTCCCAGTGTCTCTCATGTGTCCTTCTTGATTCAGAGCTTTAATAGAGCATTTCATACTGGCACAGATTTCAAATACAGACAGATGTAAATAATAATAATAATAATAATAATAATAATTTTAAACATGGATTGAGGGTAAACAAAAAAAGTATTTTTTCTTTGGTGTATTAGAAAATCTTGATTTGATGAGTTAGATGTAGAGTTAGTAACAAAGGACTCCAGCAGCCACAAAAACCATTGAGAAGAGGATACTGTAATTTTATTTACTTTCCCATATATAGTTTCATCCACGTCAACCATTTTCTCTTTTCACCTTAGACCTAAAATACAGTTTCACTCATAGTGGTTAACTTCTTTCCCTTTTACAAAAACTAATGCCCTAAACAGTAATGTTAGCAAGACTTCTCTGATCTGTATGCATAGATTTAACACTCTTTCCTTTTGCCTTATTTTGTTAAGCCATGTTTTAATCTTTTTTTCTCATTTTTATTCTGTTAGTAGTCTAATAATTTGCCCTTTCAGTCCATTCAGGGTAAGTTGACAGGTGACAGTATAATTAATAAAAGCCTTGTCAGGTATGATAAGCAAAATTATTAGGCATAATATTTTTGTTCCAGAAACATTAAATTAATTAGAAAATGAATTCGATTTTTTATATATATATATAAGAATTAGGGGTTTTAATATGGCTGCAGCTGTAATGAGGAAACTTGCTCTTGAAATGTGGATGGCAAAAAAAAAAAAACCATTAGTTTTACATCAAACTATAATGTTTTCATAGGTAATGCAGATGAGATTGATAAAGTGGTGCTCGAGTGAGTTGATTTGACCTACAGATCTGGCTGCTGTTCCTCACTGACGATGAGGATGATGCTTAAAATATATCCTACAAAAAGTTAGCACCAAACTTTATGTTGTCCCATTTCATCTTAAATGAGTCCTCCTGGCAGGAGGTTGTGGGTTGACTGTGAAAACAAAATGGGAAGAGTTCATGTTCAATAAGAATCTGGTTATTTCTAGATTTAGTTTCAGTGTTTGTTTGTTTTTTTAAAAATGTTACCAATCAACCAAGGAACTGATAAAACTATTTATGTTTCAATTTTGTATGCACAATTGTTTCATCTTGGATCGGATAATAAATGATCCTGAAACAAACTGTTTTACATTGAAACAGAGACTTGTTTACAGTGTACAATACTATTCAAAAGTTTGCGTTTGGTCAGATGTTTTCAGTCATTTTTTAAAGAAGTCTCAAACGCTCACCAGCCTTTTTTTTAATCTGTTTAAAAAACAGTAAAAACAGAAATAATGACACAATTAAAATGTTTGTCTTATCCTGAATCACTACGGTACAACTATAATAAGTGTTTATATTCAGACTGTATTAGACCAGTATCGATGACTAACTGCTATTACATACACCAGTACCTGCGTGACATGTAATAAACAGTCATATAGTGTTACTTTAAAATAACTATTTTCTATTTTAATATACTGTATTTTAAAATGAAGATGTTTGCTGCCCACGAAACATTTTTTATTATCATAATTGTTGAAAACACTTGTGCTGCCCATGATTTTAATCGACACTATCACTGTGTGAGCATCCTAATGCTTTATTTGGATTTAAAAAGGTGTTAATATGAGATTTTTTGCTGTCAAATTCAAGCACATCGATACTTAATATATTCTGGAATTTGTTATGAAAACTTCTCCCATCCTATTATCACCTGCCACAAAGCTAGGCTACATTACACATGTAGTTGTGTATAAAGCAAATGCAGTATTACAATTGTACAAATATATTATATATACAGATCATCTGTCTCAAGCCTGTCTAAATGAACAGAGGCAACATTGTGAGCAGTGTAATTGAACAGAAACTTCACCTTTGCTCACACACACTCTCACACACAAAGAGGTTGTTGTACCTCTGTTCTCTTTGCTGGGGTAGATACGTGGGAAGGGCCTGAACTCTTCAGGAGGGGGGAAGTCCTCAATCGGATGGAAGTGAAACTTAGTTTCAAAGTCATCTGAAAAGCAGACAAAGAAAGTAAAAAAAACTGAAATGCAATGTTAAATTAATGTGCTTTGCATATGCACAAACACAAACATGCAAATACACTATTAGCAAATCATATTTTCACTGTTTCGTTACTAGTGTAAGTGCTTGTTGCTGTTCATTAGATGCTAGCCAATTTAGACGTTTAGCTTCATCATTAAAGACAACCTGCAGTCTCACCTAAGCTGTGCAGGTGTCCGTTGCGTACAGAGCTGGGCGGAGCTGACTGTGGGAGAGGAGAAGGGGGTGGGATCCTACTGGAGAGTTCAGTGTTAGGAGATCGAGCCGGGGGAACAGGGGGTGGAGCCATCCGTGGAGCACCTGTCAATCCAAAAGTCTTAATAAATGACTATAATTTATCTCAGTTATGTTTTCATTTAAGTTTTTTGTTCTGACATTTCTGAAGGATCATGTGACACTGAAGACTGGAGTTTTGTCATCACAGGAATAAATTACATTTTAAAATATATTAAAGGTCCCGTTCTTTGTGATCCCATGTTTTAAACTTCAGTTAGTGTGTAATGATGTCGTTAGAGTATAAATAATATCTGTAAAATTCTAAAGCTCAAAGTTCAATGCCAAGCGAGATATTTTATTTAACAGAATTCGCCTACAACGAACGACCCGTTTGGACTACATCCCTCTAGTTCCTGCAGTAATGACGTCTCTAAACTAGTTTTTTGATTAACCTCCGCCCACATGAATACACAAACAGGGGGGGCCTTGTTGCGCTCCGACGGAGAAGAGGAAGAGTTGCGTTTGTGTTTGTCGCCATGTCATCGAAACGCTGTTATTTTCATTTCGGAGTCCGATCATCTTTGTTTGGGCTTCCCAGAGACGCTGTACTTGGAGATTAATGATTACAATTTATGTCTATCTCTGTTCCCGAAAATTATAATCCACATGTAAAACTATGTGCAGCACATTTTGCTGAGGACAGCTTCCTCAATCTCGATCAGTTTAATTCCGGATTCGCACAAATATTATTCTTGAAAGATGGAGCAGTTCCCTCTTTGTCTGGAGAAGGCGTTGTTTATGGACCACAACCGGTAAGTGTATTTTATTATTTAAGTTGGTGCGTTTAACAGTTTCTGTAACTTATTACACAAAGGGCAACGCTGTTTAGCTTTGGTATCTAGATGTTAGGGCTGTGCAAAAAAACAAATGCGATTTTCATGCGCATCTCGTCAGTAAAAACGCTCCTGTGATTATAAGTACATCTCCAACACATGCTCCATGCCCCACTTGCTTCTCAAAACTAGTCCAAATCTAGTCCAATTGCGTTGACAGGTCAGCCTGCTCTAAGCTGGTGTCAAATCACAACACAGGAACTGCTGGCACAATCAGAACTCATTACGTATTTCTGAAGGAGGGACTTTATAGAACAAGGAAGTCATCAGCCCGTTTTTAGGACAGTGAAAACAGCTGTATACACAGCTGTGAATTGTGTTTTTTTACACGCGAAACATGAACACATGTTATATTGCACACTGTAAACACAATCAAGGCTTCAAAAACAATCAAAGCTGCGAAAAAACGGGACCTTATATTAAAATGTGTATATAATATACATTACAAAGGTCATTAGTCATCTACCTGAACAGCGTGTCGATGCAGGGGGTCGTCGTGGCAAAGGTGGTACTTTCTGAGGTAGTGGAGGAGGTGCTGAGGAGGGGTGACTGCATGCAAACGAATCAGGAAGAGAAGCTGGGTCAGGAGGCCCTAAAGGGTCAAGAGAAGGGGGCGGAGGGAAGAAGACTACAGACGACCTGTCAGGGAGCGAGGACGGAGGTGGTGGAGAAGGAGGTGGAGGGAAGAAAACCCCAGATGACCTGTCAGGGAGCGAGGATGTAGGGATTGATGGAGGTGGTGGAGGAGGGCAGAAGATCCCAGATGACCTGTCACTGAGCGAGGATGGAGGGATTGACGGAGGTGGTGGAGGAGGGCAGAAGATCCCAGATGACCTGTCAGGAAGAGAGGATGGAGGGACTGATGGAGGTGGTGGAGGGAAGAAGATCCCAGATGACCTGTCAGGGAGCGAGGATGAAGGGATTGATGAAGGCGGTGGAGGGGGCGGAGGGTAGAAGACCCCAGACGATCTATCAGGAAGTGAGGACGGAGGAACCGAGGGAGGCAGTGGAGGAGGCGGAGTCATAGTCATTGGAATGGAGTGTGATTTTAGCCTAGTGGGTTTTGCCGATTGAGGAGGAGGGGGTGGGGGCAGGCCGGTAGTGAGAGGAGGTGGTCTATTACAGGGCCGCTCCTGAGGAGGAGGTGGAGGGGCAGAGGAAGGGGCGGTGTATGAGGAATTAGACTGAGTTTTAGACAGTGTGAAGGCTCTTTCCAAAGGTTTTTGGGAGGGGGAAAGATCAGGTGCACTTCCTCTGAACCCATCTCCCTGAGATGGAGGGTTGCAGAGAGGCTGCTTCAGGCTTGCGGTAGAGCCGGAACGAGACACTGAAACACATACACGCCACATCAAAAAGAAATTCAAAAGTTATTCAAGGCTTGAGAATAAACAGATCTGACTTCAATACCTGGGTTTTGATGCGGCTGTTGGTCTCTTTGTCCAGGTGGTTTGAGTACAGGAAATCCCCCGGCAAACAGTCCACTTGTGCCCACTGCAGATGGAGCAGATCCTGCTGCGTTTGTAGAGCTTCCAGCAGCCACATTTCTTCCACTGTCATCCACACTTTTCACTTTAGGTTCTGCAAAAATACATACATCACCATTATGCTTATTGTGATTCCACCTAGTAGAGCATGAAAAATATCAATTTTCAAAATGTTATAAACACTTTAATCTAGCTTGCGCTCACAGTTGACAGTAAATGAATCAGTTCGGGGGGGGGGGGGGGGGGTGATGTATGAGGTCAGCGTGGAAATGCAGAAGAGAAATAAAAACAACGGTCACTAATTAGAAGTACAAAACAAGTATTTGTAAACAAGAATGTCGGAGGATTTTGATAAAAGCCAAGATGAGACTGGATTTCCTTTGCTTAAGTAGGGAAACTTTGCTTCCTTTACTCTTGTTAACAAATGTTGGTTTTGGCGTATGCACAATGCTGACCGTCCCAGAGCTGCTTCCGTTTTACAACTGTGAGGGCATGCTATATTAAAGGGTTTATTACGTTTTGAATATGGATATTTTTCTTACAAAAACGTATCGATTCACTACAGGAGGCATTTGTTCACCCCCCAGAGCCATGTGAGACACTTTTTTTAATGGGATAGCTTTTTATTAAAATTCTCTTGGACTGATGCAGTGCAACACCCGCTGAGTGGCATCAAACAGCTTGAAAGATCAAAGACAAATTTTAAAATAACTCAGACTGGATTTGTATTCATATACGAGGCCGGTGGAGTAAATGATGATGAGTGACACCTGCGCCACTCACCGGTCTCGAGTCCCATGGAGGAGCTCCGAAAGGATAAAAGTAGAGGCATCAAATGGTCTAATCTTGTCAGGTAGTGAATTTTAGCATAGTTAAATAATGTTTAACATGACACAACATGACTTAGATCCATGAAGTGTAAAAAATTTTTTTTACAAAATGTCTTTTTTGATACAATAAATGAAATGAAAGTTATAGACTACAGTTGCAAATTAAAATATAGTTTCAATATCTAGTTTTTTGTCATCTTAATAGCTCCTCTTATAATAATAACCTTTTCCAGCACCAATAAAAGCTGCCCAAGAACATCCTACTTTCAGTCACATAAAGCAAACAGACTCAAGACAAAAAGTGATGCATAAACAGGAACAGTAAGCTGAAGTGAGCCAATGACTTATTCATGAACATGGCATGTCCTGAGCACAAAGAATACTGTTGTCCTTTGTAATAAAGAGGAAGATGAGGAGCATTGTCACCCTCCACTTTCTGTGTGATCCTCACTCCAGCACTTCCTGAGGTCTTGGCCTTTTATATGCCGCTGTGCATTTCCATATATAGATAGAAAGCATATGTGTCTTAGTCTGCACGTGAGTGCTTTGAAGTGTGAGAACCCAGTGGCTATGGACCTTGATTTCAAATATAGCACTTACACTGATAAATCCTAACAACTTATCAGTCACTCAGACTTCCTCTGACACCTGGTTTTCTCCTCATACTTACTCTTTTGTACTGTTTCTCAAACTTCTCAAGAGAGAAATTCAATAAAGGTTCTCATGCTGACACAATGCTCTCATCTTTAATATCCAATCATTGAAAATGCATTGCTGGTAGCGATGGTTACATTAATAAAGTTTTTAATAGTGTTGCCATCATACAGCAGATATTAATTTTCGACTGCAAAATAAGATAATCAGGAAATGAACCTGAAATCATATCAGTTTAGTATTCATATTTCCCATGCTTGCAAACAGATGGATTGTAGCCAAGTGACTAATTTCACCTGATCTGCGTTAAAGAATTGGGCTTATGTTAATAAATTAGATTTTGACTCACTGTCAAAGACTGGTGCGCTTCTGTCATTGACCTGTTTGACCTTTTTCAGCCTTGTCCCTTTCTGAATGTCAGACAGGAGAGCATTGCGACCTCCACCCTCAGAACACTGGAGTTTAGGAGGGTCTGTCCGTGACTGTAAAAGAAAGAGCGAAAAAAATTAAACTTTCTTAGTGTTGTGAAGTTGTAATGAGTTTCACTGTGCCTTTAGTTTTCTTTAGATTTTTTTCACAGTATCCATGATATACCAAAACTCAAACTAGTGAAAATTGGTCTAATCTAATCAGGTACCGAATTTTAACATGACTAAAGACTGAATGAAGACTGATTCATCTGTTTTTATCCATATAATGAAACTCATAGGAGTCCAAAACAACAATTTCATGGCTTGGATATTTTTAAATAACTTCTTTTGCTTTTTCATACAGGTTTAAAAAGACATGAGGGTGAGTAAATGTTTCATCATTTTCAGTACAGGTTGAATTATCCCTTTAACGTGCATTTTAACTTGTTCAAAGATGTAATTTGTGTGCACATGCATTCAAACAGAAAGCCAAATCTGAACATGTGACACCTGTGCTGTATATGCCTCTGAGTGTAATTTTATCTCTAATTTATAATGCATATCTAGCCAGGAGGAACTGCATGACGGGAACGAAGAGAAAGACAGACAGAGAAACAGATGGAAAAAGACAGAGCCAATATGCACACATTCTGATGAACTATATTACAATAATAGCTGTCTGTGAATGTGTGTGTGCATGGAACTCACTTGTGCAGGAGCTTTAGAAGGTGGAGGTGGTGGAGGTGGAGGAGGAGGGACAGACATTGCTCAAGAACCTGAAAAAACAGTCATATATTGAAACACAAACTGGGAGCTGTGACACTTGCCCTCCGGATAGCACTATTTACATGATTTGACCTCTCTGTCTGACCTAACAGAGATTATTTAAATTATTATTATTAAACAAAATTAATATTATAATTATATATTCAAAGATGACATAATTAAATGTACTATTACATTTGAATCATTCTAAAATTCTGATTTGCTGCTCAAATAACATTTATTATTATTATTAACAGCTAACAGCTGAGGGACATTTTTCAGGTTTCACTTATGAACAGTAAGTTCAGAAGAACAGTATTCATCTGACATAGAAATCTTTTGTAACATTATAAATGTATTTCCCATCACCTTTTATCAATTTAAGGTATGCTTGCTACATAAAAAGTATTAATTTCTATTTTCTATTTCTATAACCCCTACCCCCACCCACTCAAAAACAGACTCCAAGATTTTGAATGGTATAGTGCAATTGTTATGAAAGCATTTAATTTCAGATAAATGCTGATCTTTGGATCTTTCTGTTCATCAAATAATCCTGAAAAAATGCACTCAGCTGTTTAAATATTATTAATAATAATAATAATAATAATAATAAAAATAATAAATCAGAACATTAGAACGATTTTTGAAGGATCATGTGACACTGAAGACTGGAGTAATAATGCAAAAAAAATCAGCTTTGAAATCAGGAATAAATAAAAAATTTTATATCATATAAAAAATTATAATATTATAATAGTTCATAAAAGTATTGCTTTTGCTGTATTTTGGATCAAATAAATGCAGGCTTGGTGAACCGAAAATAATTCTTAAAAAAAATATAATCTTACTGTTAAAAAACTTTTCACTGTATATATAGTGTTATATATATATATATATATATATATATATATATATTTGTACTT
This sequence comes from Carassius auratus, assembly GCF_003368295.1. Classification (NCBI taxonomy): domain Eukaryota; kingdom Metazoa; phylum Chordata; class Actinopteri; order Cypriniformes; family Cyprinidae; genus Carassius; species Carassius auratus. Next base: position 6,085,325 of record NC_039286.1, read on the forward strand.
TGCCTAGTTTTCTTATACAGCATAAACTTGATCAGCAAACATGGTCCAAAAAGAACAACAGTGCAGTACAGACAAATATATAAAAATAAAAGGAAAGAGTATTAACTGTCAGAAATATATATTTCTGATACGTGCAATATTAAAAAGTCAGTCAAGTCAAAAGATCACAATGTTTAGCCTACATCTTTAAGATATACAAAAAAAATAGCACAAAAAATAATGAAATACATTACAATAAAAATTATAAATACAAAAAATACAAAACAAGATAAATATTGCGTGATCATATTCCCAGGTGGTCTACTATAGGTCTAACAAATTTTCTGAAAAGTATATTATAATTTAGCAAAATGTATAGTTTAATTATAGAAATTTACATTAATAAATATTAAATCAAATAATACACAATTCAATTAAATTATTGTCCACACATTTTATTTTAAATGTAAATGTATTTTGTAAATGCTGACTTACAGTTGGAGCTCCAGCTAAACACAAGTGTTAAAGAACACCAAGAACTTTTCAGCGCTTCACAGAGATTTTGACATGACAAAGCGATCTCCCCACACCCCCTCTATCTCCACATGTTCCTCTTGGCAGGAAGCCTGTCCATCACAGATGCACCCGACAGGAACCCTCCCTTCTCTTTTAGGAAACCCAATCTCCTGCTTCCACAATGGCTAGTGAGAGGTTCCAAAGATCATCTTTTGAAGAAACTGCATTTAACCCTGAACTAGGGCCATCTCTAACAAATAAAACTGTGAACTTGACTTGTAAAAGGAACATGCATACAAATTATCTCAGATTTACTTCTCCAGATCTACTTTATCAAGAGCCGAAGGGCACCAGCGATAACAATGGAGTCTGTTGTTTGAGAAACAGAGCTGTTCAAACTTCTGGTCAGCCCAGCAGCCAAACAGGGCTATTGTTATGTTATTGTTATGTTATTGTTATGGGGAAGTCGTGGCCTAATGGTTAGAGGGTTGGATTCCCAATCGAAGGGTTGTGAGTTCTAGTCTCAGGCCGGACGGAATTGTGGGTGGGGGTAGTGCATGAACAGCTCTCTCTCCACCTTCAATACCATGACTTAGGTGCCCTTGAGCAAGGCATCGAACCCCCAACTGCTCCCCGGGCGCCGCAGCATAAATGGCTGCTGTGAATTTCGGATGGGTTAAATGCAGAGCACAAATTCTGAGTATGGGTCACCATACTTGGCTGAATGTCACTTCACTTCACTTCACTATTGTGTGAGGAAGAGAAACACGCTAAATAGAGCTTAGAAATGTAGAAGGAATTAGTTCATATGTTCATTTTTAGGAATGTTTATTGTTGTCAAAATAGAACAAAATAGAACACACTGTGTTATTGTGGTATTACTCCATGGAGGAAATGACAAACGGACAAGTTCAAGCATTAGGAAATTTTAATGTGAAATTAATTTCACATTTGTGCATCACTATAAAATCCCAACATTATTCAAAAAACACTTAAAGTACCAGCTATCCATCCTTTGGTCTCTTTCATGATATAACTGCCCAACATAATGTGGGTTATATTTCATCCAGCAGCAACTCTGTCTTTCCCTAGAGTCCCATTAAAAGCTTTCCCGTGGAGATGCTGACACACAGTGCTAGTCCACCCATGAGGAAACATTTATATCCACCTGTTGAGAAATGCTGTATAATATCTGTCCAGTGCTAATCATGACACATGTGAATGATTTGTATTCATTTTTTTGTATATCTTTTCATATATATATTTTTTTTTCATTAATTTCATGTGAATTTTAGAACATTAGACTTAAAAACCTGCAATGTTAAGTACAGTGTAAGAGAGTTAAAATTAAAATATTATTTAAATGAATAATTAATATGAAAATAAACAGGTTTGTTTACTTGAAGGGATAGCTGACCAAAATTTTTTTTCATTTATTCACCCTCATTTCTTTACAAACCTGTATGAATTTCTTCCTTCAGTGCACCATAAAAGAAGATATTTTGATAAAAGGTTTTGCCTTTGCGAAATAATTTTTTTATTTACAATTGAACTTCATTAATATTCATCAACATATATTATTTGCTGTTTCACCAAGTAAGTCAGTCATGCATCAGGCTTGGTAAACGACAGAATTGTCATTATTGGGCGAACTATCCCATTAAGGGTCAACTTACAAAATTTTAACCATTAAAACTACTAAACCGTGTCATTCGAAAAGTTGTGAAATATGACCAGACTGTTCACATTTAAAGCTGGTTACTGTCAGTGCTTTGTGTAAAATGACACTCACCAACAGAGTCCAGCTGAGAAATAACGGTAGTGGTACAAATGTATTATGCAAAACTTGGTTTACTGTAGTCAGTGTATTCTTTAAAGGCAACTTTACCTTAGCGGGCTGGAAAGCTGAAGTTTAGTTGGTTTCTCTGTTCCTCCTGTGGACACGGGGAAGTTGTCAGAGGCCAGTCTGGGCGCGAGGCTGGATCCTCATAGTGCGCGCCTTTGACCACGAGAGATAGTTACTGACCGCGAGCTTGTGTCAAAATTAGGAAAACCCCGAGGACGAAAGGTTTCGCGACGTCTATTCGCGTAAAATCTTTCTTTAAGTGCGTGACGAAAAAAAATCAAAACACTTGAAGAAAACTGTCCACATGGTAAAAAAAAAAAATAATCCACTATAAATGTTTCATTTATAACACTCAGTGACACACTTTCCAAATCCTGTGGTACTTTTCTCAGTTTGGAATTTATGTGTGAACTGATCTGGACTACAGCACGCGCACCCTATATTCCTGTATACCCCGTTGCGGCTAGGGTGCACGCGCAAATGACAACACATCAGGCGCGCAGTGGGAGGTTGTCTTCTTGACCATGAACCTGGCTGTTTCATAGTTTGTATTATTTACAGTTTTAACCCCGAAATAATAAACCCGAGAACGTTTATATAGAAAGGATGTGTCAAATTTCGATAATAAAAATAGAATACAAATATATGCTGTGGTTTTATGAGTTGTTTAACATCATATATAGTTGTTTGTGCTTCAAGTGGCTGTACAGATGCTGCGCGCGACCAGATCGCTCTCTAGTGGTAGTTTTTGACAACGCTTTTGTGTGTGCAGAGTAGAGAGGCATGGCTTATTAATGACATCCGAATTAGATTTGATCAGAAACGGAGTAAAGAGAGTATCTGAATATTTCATTGAGTGGAAATAAAATTGGCTACTTCTAAAAACAATTAAGTAGCCTTTGTCAAACAACAACGCTATGTTTTTCTATTCAATAAGAACAGTGCAGTCATGACTCGGCAAGCCTTGATTATAATAATGGTAAGAAAAGCATTTGTCCATGCAAATGATCTAACATTTTCCACCCTATTAGGGAAAGACAGTGTTGTCATTCTGGTTCTCTCTCTGAGAAACTTTTCTTCTAGAGGTAAGGAATGTTGTAATACAGGGTTGATGAGGTTAAAGATGACAGCCTCGGGTGAGGTGACGAGCATTAGCACATACTGATGGAGCTTTAAATACTGTAACTCTAATAATGACCTATTGCTGTCTGTTTACCCCACCCATAACAAACACTCACATACACGTAAAGCATGTTCAGGGACAACAAGAACTCAGCACTAAAACATGCACAAATGGATGCCTTAGATGGAAAAGCATCTGTTTATTTAAAATCTGATGTAGTAACACTTCCTTCCCAAATCTAAATTTAGCAAACTAATGCATAAGAGTACAGTATATTCCAATTTTTTTTCCTGATTGCACTGAAACCTTGTCTAAATCTTCATTATAGACCCAAATATGCATCATTTGCCTACTCAAAGGATCTGAACATCTGAAGCTATGGCCTACTTCTCTTACAACCAGCTTCACTCTTAATAACAGATGAAATTATTAGATCTCATAGTTTGATCACAGTTTTTTTAACCCAATTATCAGGTTCTGTTATAATTTAGGATGACTGAATAGTACTTTTTCCGTATTCGGCTTGTGTCTTCAATACTCTACTATAACTACAGCAAACACTGTTTGCTAAGCTAACAGCCTATAGTTTAGTTATATTGCTTTTCTTGACTTCTCTGTTATATCTTTACTTTCAGATTTTTAACTAAATATAAGAACAGAATATTTGGTTTTTCTACTGAAAATGTTGCACTACTTTTTTGCAGTGGGAGAACTAATCACTACTCTCAAAGTGTCCTGGATTCAATACAACAAGCTACACAAGAAAACACATGGCTTTGATTTCTGACACGTTGGATGGATGACTATCAAGGCATATAATAATGTGATTCTGGACGGATATTACCACCACCCTAACCCCCTTGAAAAATCTGTGGCATGCCATGGACAAGCATTAAAAACAAGCCATGATAAGGCTGTGCTTACAGTGCACTGATAACCATTAAAATGATTGCTTCTAAATCCTTATGTAGTCCTTCATAAAATATTGCAGTAACACCACAAAAAAGTGCAAATTATGCATGACAGAGCTAAAAAAAAAAAATCATTTTTCCTTCACATAAAATTAATCTGCTGAATGTCCAGTAACCCTGCAGGGAAAAAAACAACTTATGGTTGCTGATCTTAAGGCTGGTTGTAAAGTGTCAAAACCCACTTCAAAACCTACAAAAGACTAGCCTCACTAGGCTAAGATTTTTTCAGCAGGGAAATGTCGTAAGCTTATTTCCCACATTTGGAAAATAAAGCCTCTGTGATATGAATAACCTAGGCTACTCCAAAAGTCTATCCTCATAACTTTCAATAAGTGCATTGCATTCATGAGTCAAACTGAGCTCAACAGTGTCAGACTGGAGGTAATGCTCTCCCATCGGATAAACGCGGTTGCAGTCAGCGCGTTGACAGGACGTCGGTTGATTTGGCTACAGCGGGTTTCTCATCATCTCCGTGGTCCTGTGGAAGACTCACGCGGGTCTTCCGTTTCTCTTTGAAGCGTCCGGAGCGGGACACGGTGAGATTGCGGCGATTGGAGCTCTCGTTGAAAGTTGGCTGAACAGCTGAGTCGTCATAGGTTTCGTCACTCGGTAAGCTGCTCGTTTCTTTGGTTGGACGTGTCGGTGAGGTGAGCTGCTGGTCCGGTTCAGCGGAGGGATGCTGCGTGGTCCCTCCTGAAGACTGATGACGGAGGTCCTGCTCCAGGGTCGCCGCAGATTCTCTAGCTGCCTTTCTCCTCTTGCCCACGAAAGACCTCCACCAGGGAGCTATTTTCTCAGTCATTGTTAAAACTAAACAGACAAAATAATAATAACAGATAAATAAATACGTTCAAATTAGCCTAATACTTCAACATTAAAAGAAGAAGGACTATGCTGTAGCTATTTTAGGTGTACCTACCATTTAATTGTAATCTATAAACCCACGCTTATGACGCTATGACGTAAGAGCAACAATAGACGCAACATGTCTATTCAAGAATAACAACAACACAGTGTAATCTGAGATGGACCTGTAATAGATTAGGTTTAATATACTTTTTATTGTAATAGGCTAGGCCTACATCTCCACCCTTCATTGGATTCATTAATGTTATAAAATGGATATTGACAAGTGATATCCAAGTTGTAGAAATCTTTTAAATCTAGTTTAAAACTGGTGTTTGATCACATTTTCTTAAATATATATTTTGGATTTATGTTGGTTTCTGGTTGATATGGGGTTGGTTGATTTAAAATGAATGGTTATACCATTTTCTTCCTTTGACATATATCGTATTAAGCCAGCTGGAACGTTACATTTAACTCTTCTGAAGATTTTGTTTTATTTTACTTTATAATATTTTATCTTAGTGTAAAAGGGCCTACTACGTTTTATGGTTGTCACGTGACAACAAAATGTTTCCTATAGCTATTACATCATCAATGTTAAAATTGCTTTACAGTTTTTTAAAGAAATAGCTTGGCAATAAATCACAATTATATATTATTCCAGATATGCTTTATCATTTTTGTTGTTGTTTTTAAATCTCTGTTAGGCTACACCACCTCTGACATTTGTCTACTGCCATACGAAATATAAAAATTACTTTTAATTAGGACATTGAGAACGTTTATCATATGGGCTAATAGGCCTACGTGTCATATTCTGAATGAATGACATTTAAAAAAATTTTTTTTTTTTCAAATAACTTCATTCGTACCAAACAAATGAGCTTCACGTCCCAAGACAAACAACCTAGGACATGATCCTGTGATGCAGAACAGGTTTACAGCGCCATAAGCTCCAGAAAGTCTTTTACAGCTGATGATTCATACCTCAACAACGAACCTGATCATCAGCCTGAGCGACTCACCTGCACAAAAATGATCAGAAAAAGATAAACGCAGCCCGAGGTTCCTCTAAATATAAGGTGTGTTGAAACAACAGAGACGCTGAATCCTCAGAAGAAATCACGGTGCGTGGAAAATCATCTTTCACTCGCGCGTACCCGAAGACTTCAATCACTGAGACGCAGCTTTAAGCATAACTCGACTAAATAGATAATCTATCTTTGTCTGTGAGAAACCTAACATCATTCTTTGGCCAGCATCATCTGGAGGAGGTGCTGAATATGCCACGCAAAATTGTAGCTTACGTGAAAGACTTTATAGTGTCGTCGCAGTTTAAAAGAGTACCTGAGATTCCACCTCCGAAACTATCATGAGCGCACCTGTCCTGTCTTCTGATTGGTCGAAAGGCCCGGGGATCGGTCACGTGGGAAGAATTCAGGTAATTCTACTATGGCGGTAGGTTGGGCTTGCGGTTGCCCTGGGAACGAACATCTAGTCGCTTTTTCTTCTGTGAAACTTTTTTCTACTTTTTTCAAGGTGGGGAGCATTCTTGTGTGCTCTAAACAAACGAGCCCAACCCTCATCTACAATGTCAATGTCTACTGATAGACTGAACGTGGAAATTAATTGAGGCTGTAGCTAAAACAATTTCATACTGGACAAAGTCAGCTTCACACAGAGGAGTACAGTGTTCCCGCTTCACTGAACAGTCTTAAATGTTGCAGAAATGACAATGGAAACATTATTCTAGGCTGTCATTCTTAAAGCCCCACATGGATATAGAACAGAACAGCGACTTGAGTTATGTCTGCCTCCACTTTACAGTGATGGTTTGACAACATTTCACTCTGGTTGACTGCATAAGAAAGGATATTATTATTAGACAAAGGGCTGAACAATCCAATGCCTCTGTTTTACTCATATCACTTTGATCAATATAGATTACATCTGTAGGCAGTCTCGGGGTACTGGGATTGTTTGAGGGAATCCCTTGAGGCCTTGCAACATGTTGTCACCCCCAGCTTGTCCTGAAGTAAGAGTTTAGTTTTAAACGGAAGTGTGGACTGATGCCAGTTTCTACTGTAGCCTACTATCGGCCAGCAGTGTTCCAGTGCTTTCCCCAAACACATGCTGGTACACAGTGAACCATCAAGATTCACACACATTTTTTTATCTGTTTGAAGTATCTCTTTCAGTCTCTGTTTGGGTCTTCCTCACTCTTCCACAAAGACGATCGCAGATAAACATTATAGGCTATAAATCACATTTGTTTCTGAAAGATAAACTTATGTTTGAGCCACAGCAATATTTTACAGTTTTTCTCAGTCGCTTTGGTACATTTCTCAAATCATCCTTGACATTCCCAAAACATTAAGTGCATTTCTCAAAACAACTCATACGAATAGCAAAACACCATGGATTACCTGCAAAAGCCAATCTCTTGCTCAAAATCCTTACTTCATCTCTCAATAAATATATGTGGCAATGAACATGTCAGTTTTCTGAATTTGTAACTCTTGTGTTGTACTCTGTCTACACATTATATGCTTTCCAACTGAAGATTTGTGAGATGAACCTTTGAGCTATTTCAGAGAAATGGTTTATCATTGGCTTGCCATCTACTTTCTTTTCATTAGTCCAGATTCACTTGCACAATTCATGCCAAATGTACAAAAAATATAATAATAATGTGTCAAAATAAAAAAGTGCTTGGCAGTTTATGACAACTAGATTAACCATTTTGCATTTAATGACTTATACGATGGACTAAAGTCTAGATATTTTGAGGGGTGAGACTATTGCACGGAAAACTATATGATACACTTTGAGCCACATGACATTAGCAACTGATGGAAACCGCAAATAAATGTGCATAATCAATTGCATGAATGTACAAAAGCAATTACAACTCGTTCAAAAGAATGAGAAACTGGTTTTATGATGTGTATAAATGACTAGATGATGTGAAGGTTGTACAAGTAGTTTTTTGCGAATTTCATTTCTGAATTTAGAAATGCACCAAAGTGACTGAGGTAAAATTATATAATTTACAGTAGTGCTTCTTTAATATAGAATAAAATTATATGTCAAATTGCAATATTATTGCTCAAATGATAGACTGATAGATTTGCAACTGAAAATCTGCTTGCTAAAATAAACAGTGGCATTATACATCAATAGAAATTACCAGTCAGTTTTAAAAAAGTGCATGGCTCAGAAAGGTGATGTTAGTCCTAAGAAAAGGGTTACCATCAATTTGTTTGGAGAAGCTAATTTGATATTTTGTATATTCAATAAAATGTACATTACATTGTTTCTCAGTACTATAAACTGTCCTGCAGATGTATTGGTCTGCATAATGTATTGCTGAAGTAGCAGGTGCATCATTCAATATTTGCTTCTAGGTGTTTTATTTCAAATGGACATTGAAACAAAAAGCTCTTGGTTGAAATATGGTTAATATGTCATCTCTCTCTTTCTATGTGACCACTCCCTTTCTGCCTTTTTTCTCTCTTTCTCTTTTAAAGCATGAGAGAGTAAGAGAGGACAGAGAAAAGCAGCCTACCAGTTGGACTGGTAGAGTGGCTCTCCTCATTCAGAAACACCAGTTTATCTCACTGTACAAAGTGCTTACTCTATGAATGTTTGTGTGTGTGGGTGTCTGTATCATTATGCGCTAGTGTGCAGTTGTTAACTTGTGTCTCAAAATGAATGAGAGTTGTATCCAAAATGTTACAAATCTAATATAATGTTTTTGGGGGTACATTTTTTTAATTAACGTAAAATTAACATGGAATATTTAGGATTCTGTCATAAATCAAATGTGAATAAATAAGCTTTTCAGTGATGTTTCCATTGGTTTATTATGCTTGTATGGAGTGAGTTTTGGTTCTTTATTACATGCGAGAAAATAAAAGATCTGAGAGAAAAAAAAAAGTTTGAGAGAAAAAGTTATCACACTGATAGCAAAAAAACATTTCATGAGAGAAAAAAGAATATTTGAGAGAAAAAGTTTTCATGCCAATAGCAAAAAATAATAATATTTGAGACTAAAAAAAGTTTTGAGATAAAGTATTTTGTCATAGAACATAAAAAAATATATATTTGAAATTACTTCTGAGAAAAAAAATCTCTCTCAAAATACTTTGAAAAAAACTCTCAAATATATATGTTTTGCTATCAGTGTGAAAATATTTTCTCTAAAAAAAAAAAGTGTTTCTCTCGAAACGCTTTTCTTTGCTCTTGATGCAATTTCTTGCTCTCGTGTCAGGATTTTGCTTTCACTGTGAGAATTGTGTCATGGGCGGGGCCACGTTCCTATTGGCCAGTCGGGTGAGCATCGTCTTGTCTTGGGAGTCGAACTGAATCATTACACCATTGTTCGGTTCACCTGCATAGATGCCGTATCTGCCTTATGGCTAGTTAAGTTGAGCAGTGAGCACGGACACTCCAATGTTTGGGTAAGATGATGACACACAGCTGGCTGAGCAAGTTCAGTATCACTGAAGATTAAACATTAAAAAATAGCACTCATATTCATGAATGAACGTGTATTATATTATTTGCTTGCTAATCGCTAGTAAAGCTAACCAGCCATCATGCTAGGTAAACTTGCAAACTCACCTGGTTTATACTATGTTTAAATCAAATGCCAAATTAATGTTTTGATTTAGATAGTTTCACGCCTTATTTAGTGAGTAGTGAGCTAGTTTCTACCTTTGCACTTGTCTGCTAGCCTCAAAGCACCTGAAGAGTAACTGCTTGTTCTTACAACCTCCCGCACAACTTTCAACTAACGTTAGTATGCATGGAAAGTGGCAACCCTACAACTAGCTAACGTTAGACAGTGATTGACATACCGTTTGAAAGATTTAAAAGAAAAAATAATTACCATGACAGTACAGGCACAAACATATTTGTGGGTTGCTAATGTAAGAGTTAGTCCTAGACCTGCAATTTACCTTGTCAGCTCTAGACCTCAGCTAGATGGTAAAAAAAATTTAGAATAAGCCCTGTGTAGCTGGGTTTGTGAGCTATACATGCAGTGTAGCTAAACATCTGCAACAACCATACAAAGACTATTTTAAACAAAACTAGGTGGGACACTTTCAAACGGTATATCAATCACTGCTCACTACTCACTAAATAAGGCGTGAAACTATCTAAATCAAAACATTAATTTGGCATTTGATTTAAACATAGTATAAACCAGGTGAGTTTGCAAGTTTACCTAGCATGATGGCTGGTAAGCTTTACTAGCAATTAGCAAGCAAATAATATAATACACATTCATTCATGAATATGAGTGCTATTTTTTAATGTTTAATCTTCAGTGATACTGAACTTGCTCAGCCAGCTGTGTGTCATCATCTTACCCAAACATTGGAGTGTCCGTGCTCACTGCTCAACTTAACTAGCCATAAGGCAGATACGGCATCTATGCAGGTGAACCGAACAATGGTGTAATGATTCAGTTCGACTCCCAAGACAAGACGATGCTCACCCGGCTGGCCAATAGGAACGTGGCCCCGCCCATGACACAATTCTCACAGTGAAAGCAAAATCCTGACACCAGAGCAAGAAATTGCATCAAGAGCAAAGAAAAGCGTTTCGAGAGAAACACTTTTTTTTTTTTTTTTGAGAAAATATTTTCACACTGATAGCAAAAAATATATATTTGAGAGTTTTTTTTCAAAGTATTTTGAGAGAGATTTTTTTCTCAGAAGTAATTTTTAAAATTTCAAATGTATATTTTTTATGTTCTATGAGAAAATACTTTCTCTCAAAACTTTTTTTAGTCTCAAATATTATTATTTTTTGCTATTGGCATGAAAACTTTTTCTCTCAAATATTCTTTTTTCTCTCATGAAATGTTTTTTTGCTATCAGTGTGATAACTTTTTCTCTCAAACTTTTTTTTTTCTCTCAGATCTTTTATTTTCTCGCATGTAATAAAGACACATTTCTAACTCCATATTTGCTTGGACAATATTACCTGAGATACAACTATTTGAAGATCTGGAATCTGAGGGTGCAAAAAAAACTAAATACTGAGAAAATCGAAGTTATCCAAATGAATTCTTACCAATGCATATTGCTAATCATAAATTAAGTTTTTATATATTTATGGTAGGAAATTTACAAAATATCTTCATGGAACATGAGCTTTACTTAATATCCTAATGATTTTTGGCACAAAAGAAAAATCAATAATTTTGAACCATACAATGTTTTTTTTGGCTATTGCTAAAAATATACCCCAGCGACTTAAAATGGTAAAGATTTTCTGCTCCAGGGTCACAAATAAGCAACCCTCTATACAGATGACCAGATGTTTGTGCACCCAATGAAGCACAAGAAGCTCTTTGGATAATCTTAAATCTTGGTGGAGAACATGGTCATCAGGTTTTGTACAAACCTGTGGAGTTCATGCGGCCTGAATGGTGTTGCAAATACATTCTGAAATGAATCTTTTTCACTTAAACTTAACATTTTGCTCAAATCATTTGTAAAGAAGATAAAAAATGAAATCGTGGAAAATACAAAAGCATTTCACCCTTCTGTATAAAGAGAATCTACATACATTTTACAATGTCCAGTCATTTCTATGGTAAGACCACAGTCATTTAAATAGCTGTTTTCGCAACAAAAACACAGCTGCTCTTGTCCAAATGAATAACAATTGAGTTTGGAAGCACAACATAAGGCAAACACATCATCGGCAGCTGTTAATCAAAAAAATAATATTCTTACAAAACCTCAAAGACGATTATAATGTAATTTTGTCAATCTCAGCTACACTAACTAAATGCAACACTAAAATACAACCAGCAGATGGCGCTGCTCGCATTTAATCATGCACAGGCCAAAGAAACAACGACATCTCGAAGCTTGGGTTCTTCTTGATTCTTATCAACATTATTTAAAACCTCAGATTTGTTTTAGGTAGTCTTGCGTGCGTATGTGTATTATCTAAAAGAAAAGGAGTAAAGAGATGAAAGGAATCATTTGGTACGCGCAATAAAACTCACAAGAGCTGCTTGCTTACATTCTCTCTCTCTCTCTCTCTCTCTCTCTCTCTCTTTCTCTCTCTCTCACACACACACACACACACACACACACACACAGTCAGTCCCACCTCCCCCTCTTTGGTGTAAAGGTTTACATTTTTTCCAGATGTAACCCTTTTCACCGGTAACTCTCAGGAGAACATCTGATATACTCTCAAAACCATCTGTGGCTGACCATTACAAGGTTGATGGTTTGTTTCTTCCATGCCTTAGAAACGTTAGTATTTAGTATAGTATTTGCGTAAAACAAAAACAGCGATAAAGTGTTTAATACCATCATGAAACCTAATGTTAAATCACTGTGACCAGTAGGTGCTGTTATTGTTACTGTTGTTTCACTGTTCACTGACCACTGTGGTATGAAAAACAGTTTTAAAAGCCACAGTTCACCACTGAAAATTGGGACAAAGCTCTGGGAAAAGTCTGAGACTTTTATGTGAATAGACATTAGGGTAGGGTAATTGTAATTGCTGACAGGAATGAAAAGGAGGCTGAGATAAGAGTAGGCCTAGTGCGTTCAGTGGATTGTACTGTGTGATTGTTCAGCTGACAGAAAGTTCTGGAAATAAAAGACTCCATGAAACAGTTTTGAAAGTCATTAGTTGTGAAAATTACACATTCTAGGACCTTTATAAAGTGTGTGCCATTGTAAAAACTGATGCTTGGTTTTTATGGGCATTAAATTCAATATGCATCTAATCTGAACAGTCTATTACAACATTAGGAGATAGAAATATGGATATGGAGGATAGTTCACTCACCTCACCTCCATGTTGTTCCAAAGGTGTATGACTTTTTATTTTATGTGGAAAACAAATTAATGCATTTTGAAAAATAAATAAATTATATATATATATATATATATATATATATATATATATATATATATATATATATATATATATATATATATATATATACATATATATATATATATATATTGTCCATATAATGCAAGTCAATGGATAATTTTTTTTTTGGACCCCGAAGACTTTCCTTGTAGAGTTAAAAACAGTTCAAACTTTCTTCTTTTAGTCATACAGTTGTGTGACATAAGTTATTTTTTGCCTGCTTTACTTTCTCAGCAGGTACTCCACAGATGTACACAAACTCTAACTGTGTAAAGGGCAATCGAGAGTTAAAGTCTGTGCAGCAGATCTAAGTTAAAGAACTTAATGACCCAACCAGCTGCTGCTCATGTCAACCCCTCAAATCTCTCTTTTCCTCTTCTCCCCCTTTTTCTCCTGTTCTCATGAAGGCCGATAGAGAGATACTGTATACATTGCAAGGGTTAAAAGTTCAGAAAACAGACAGGAATATTAAATAATTAACTCTTTCATTTATCACAAAGAAAGAGAGAAAGATTACAACATTTTATTTTGGATGGGGTTTGGGAGTTCATATCTTGCATTTGGTTTGTTTGGGAGAATGAATTGCGCTAAATGAGTGATGTGTTTTTATGGAAAGCTGTTATACATCAATAAGGCAGCATGTGTTTCCAATAGGCAACCTCCCTGTTGACTCAGAGAGTCATATATATGTATACTGTGTATGTGTGAGGTGTGCAAATTAAACATACAGAGAAACAAAAAATATGAAGTCAGAAGTTGTGTCATCTAACTAAGCTAACAATTTTGTTTGCTGTCACAGTGTCTGATTGTTGTGCCCTGGACTGGCCACTTGATGGTGCTCTCCGCTTTAAATGTTACAGGCTATAAACTCTGTTTCCCATAGTCCTTTGCCTAATCTGTTCTGTTCTGATTATCATCACCTGTAGGTAAATTATTAATTATCTCATCACTATTTATACCATGCTCTCTCTGTCTTCTGTTGCTGCTTTATAGAATTCGATACATTGAGTTTTCTGGTGCCCAGTGCCCTGTGCTTTTGTATTACCCTTCTGCCATGTTTTGCTTGTTGCTTTGTTCTGGATTATTGTTTGTGTTTGATTTTGCCGTCTCCTGGTGTTCCGAGACAGTTCCAGGAGGTTTTGAACCCTTTAAGGTTCTTATTATGTTGCCACACAAAAAGCTTGTTGTAATATTTGGAGAACGTTATAAGATGATTACAACAATCTGAAAAGAACATTCCTAGAAGATTGGGAATTTGTTTCCAAAACATATGTTAGGCTAACCAGGATTGAACCACGCTAAATTTAGGAGAACATTCTGTTTTTGGTCTGTTTGTACTCGCGTATATGTGAGAACGTTCTACAAGTTTGTGTGCAAGTGTGTGACTTTGTGTACATTGATTATTTTACAGAACGCATAGTGATGTTAAAACACAGATTAGCATGAAAACCATCTGCATCATTCTCAGGCTACAAGTACTTGTTTACACATCCTGTGTTTTCATTTTCCATCTCTTTCCTTTTTTTTCTCATACTCTCTTTTACTTCATTTTTCTTATTTTATCCTCCCCGTCTCTCTTTTTCTCTGTTTTGCTCTTTCCATTCCTTGCTATCGATTGTGCAATTTTCAAGGCTAATGCCACATGGTTCCATTCTCTTTTTCCCCTCTTTTTTTCCTTAATCGAATACCGTTTATTCTTTTCAGTAACTTGAATTAAATCAGTTGTGTTGTGATGATATTTTGTCCCACAAGTGCATTTTGTATATACACAGTTTTCTTAATCATGGCTTATACTGTAGCTTATGTCAGACAACAAATTTATATAAGGACTAGACAGGAAATGACCCCCTGGGGTTGGGGGTTTCTCAGTGGAAACACACATTTCAGTGTGCAGAGAAGATATACAAGTATACAAGTTTGTCCATGCATTTTTTTCTTTCTTTCAACAAATTGCCATTTTGACATACAATTTATAACACCAAATGTACCAATCAGATCATTGCTAACCTATAATTTCTTTGCCAAGTATATTAAAGCTGTTGTTTTTTTCCCCTTATCCAATCAGAATAATTATAAACACTGTTCATTTCAGCTCCATCCATGCTGAATGTTTTGTCGCTAAGAGGAAATATGAAACATCTGGGCCTTTCACTGAGTTGAGTGGACGTTATTTATTATGTTCTTGTTGGATTAGAAAAGTAATGAAAAACTGAATTATTCCACGATAACTTTTCTTTGACATGCTATTTCTTTGCAAATACATCACACTTATAAATTCTTGACTTTTGAAATTGAGTGAAGTCTACAAATGCACCCAAGAGAGCTCACTCCTTAATCCTTCCCACGACCTGGCATGCGGCCTGAGACAGAAATTTGGTCTGAAATTCGTTTTCTTTATACTTTTCTGTTTTTCTCCCTGGCGGTGCTTTTTCAACAAGCAGTGGAGTCCAAGATCGAGTCCTGTGGGACCTTCGTGGGAATAACATTACTTTGATTTTCCTTGCACACGTGCAAAGTTGGGAACCAAGCACTGGTTCTTATTCAGGGCTGGTTTAATTTTTGAAAAATATACTCTTTGGTTCTGTTTAAGGTTTTTCAGTTTTTTTTTTATTTATTTATTTATTTTGTAGATCCATAGCACACAACATACAACAACCAGTAGTCCGTTTCCCAGACAAATGACTCCTATGAACTAGTTCTTTTTAGTGAATCAAAGACATCAGCTGTTGTGACCATTGTTATTCCCAAATGAATGACTCACAGAAGCCAGTTCTTTTTAGTGTATAAAAAACACTTATGAATCAGTCTCTGACTCTTTTACTGATTCTGATTTGCAAGTAATTTACTTTTGGCTGATCTTTATTAAAATTTTGAACTATTGGTGGTATTTCATAAAATAAGTGCATGAAATATCAATATTATTTAGTTTTATCATTTTTATTTAATATATATTTTAGGGCCAATCATTTAAATTTCATTTATACTGCCTCTAAAAGTTTATAATAAAGTCTGGGTAAACAAAAAAACTGCAATAATTGTTTTCCTGATTTGTTATAACCTATGTAATCCTTCAATATGAAGTTATCGTTTGGAAACGTTTAAAGGCAGTAAATCTAGGAATTGCATTTATATTCTCCCCATATCTTTATTCTACAATATATATATATATATATATATATATATATATATATATATGTATATATATATATATATATATATATATATATATATATATATATATATATATATATATATTATATTAAAATAATCTTTAATGCAACCTAAGGAATCGTTAAGATGAATCTGATCAAGAATCTGTATATCAAATACACGAGTGTGTAGGCTATTATATCGTTTAGTGACTAATGTCAACATCTGGTAGGGAATGGGACGGGCTGATCCGTGCCTGAACTCAGAGATGACTATGGTGTGTATGTGTGTGTGTGTGTGTGTGTGTGTGTGTGTAATCTGCAACAGATGACTTCTTGGGGGATGAGAGTCTGACGGAGGCAAATGTTTCCTCGACTGGAGCCACATCAGCTCGCAACGGTTGTGAATGGATATATCAATACAGATATTATTCCCTATATTCGTTGTATAGGTAATCTAAATGTCTGTACCCGGGCGGAAATGCATCTGTAAAGCTTCAACATGCCTACCTGGCGAGGAAGACCTTGGCGAACCTGAACTGAAACAAAGGAATGTATTGAGTAGTTTGTTATTTGCTCATCACTGGAATGGCAAATTTGCTGTATAACCTTTTTTTGTTTGGCAGTGGAGCGCTTTTATTCTTCGCATCTGGCTGGGCCATCTGCCCCGAGCGATGCGAGTGCCAGCACGCGCAGCATATCCTTTGCGCAAACCGTGGTCTGCGCGCGGTGCCCAAAGCGCCTCAGGTGGAGCGCGCAGGGGACGTGCTGGTTCTCGGTCTCGCGGGAAACTTCATTCACAACCTCAGTGCGTTCGACTTCATGCGCTATGGGAACCTAATCAGGCTAAATCTCCAGTTTAACCAAATAAAGAATGTACATCCAAAAGCATTTGAGAAACTCTCCATTCTGGAGGAGCTATATCTGGGCAACAACTTAATCTCGACGATACAACCTGGCACTCTACAGTCGTTGAAAAAACTCACAATATTATGTAGCAATAACAACAAAATCAAAGAGTTCATTTCCGAACCTTTTAGTCATTTAAATAGTTTAGTCAAACTGAGACTTGATGGGAATTTAATTGAATTTGTAAAAGAATCCGTCTTCAAAGGACTGACAAATTTAATGTTTCTGCACTTAGAATCGAACCAGCTTCGCCATATTGACCGCAATGCGTTCGCGCGGCTCAGCAAACTGCAGTTTTTAAACCTGTCAGATAATAAACAAACAGAACTGCGCGATGTTTTCCTGTTTTCCCATCTTAAGTCACTAACAACTCTTCTAATCGCAGGCAACCAAATAAGGCACATTGGAAAACATGTCTTTCAGAACCTGAAAAAGTTAACAAAAATCTCTCTGAGTCACAACAAGATATCAAAGCTGGACAACGAAGCGTTGAAGGGGCTCGCGCGCGTGAAAGAGTTCAACATTGACAGGAACGAGCTGACAGAGATCCCGGCTGGTCTGTTAGACCCGCTCGAGCGCATCGAGTACCTCGACTTCAGTGACAATCACATATCCCGCGTGGACCCCGGTGCTTTCGGCCACCTTTCACTTCTAAAAATCTTAAAATTGAAAAACAACCGTCTTATGAATCTTTCCGGTGGAATTTTCGCCACGAACGGCGTTTTGTTTCACGTAGAACTGAATGGGAATAACTGGACTTGCGACTGCCGGATGGAGAAGCTTAGAAGTTGGATGACGCATGCGCACTCTCGGGGAAAGCTGTTGACCGTGTTTGTGCGCTGCCTTCACCCCCCAGTGCTGGCGGGAAAATACTTGGACTATGTCAGCAACTCCCAACTGGGAAATATGAGTCGTCATTGCGAGTTAGAAGCTCAGCCAATGGAGAGCCGAGGAGCAGCAGTGGAGTCACCGGTTCTCAAGGAGGAAAGAGAGGAAAGAGAAGGTGAAACACATGGAGATGTAGGTGTCCGAGGGGATGAGGGGGAGCAAGGGTTTGGGAAAACACTAGACAGAAAGAAGAAGAGGAAACTGGTCAGCTCAAGGCCAAGACCCACAGCTGAGAAAACAGGGTATGGCTCCTTGTCTGATTTTCCAACGATAATGGCCTCTATCTTGACAGGCCACAACAACAGCACCTTTGCTTGGGCCCCACAGGAGCAATTCAACCTGCCCTTACAAGACAGAGCCAAGCATCATGACTCAACAACTGAAGTGATCACTGATGCATGTCAATTCAACCATCACTCCATCCTGAACGTTAGCGTGGAAAACGTCACTTCCAGTACAGCCACAGTCCGCTGGAGCACAACTCCCAACTTTGGACTAGTTCATGGGAAAGAACTTCTCTTTCGGGTATTATTTGATCGTTTCGGCCATGCTTTCCGCTTCCCACGCTACGTTTACACAGATGGATCTGACCGGGCGGTGACCCTCCAAGAGCTCCGCCCAGACTCCACCTACATTACCTGTGTGGAGAGTGTTGTGGGTGGAGCTTTGTGTCAGGTTGCCCCCAGAGATCACTGCACTGGATTTGTCACACCTTTGCCCTCGGTGACAAGTGAAGTCAACCTACAGCTTGTCACAGTAGCAGCCCTGGCAGTCAATGCACTGCTTCTCCTTCTGGTGGCGGAGTCTGGCTGGGGCGTGTGTTGAAGAGGCGGATCAGAAGCAGGAAGTCGTCCACTCATGCACACGTACGCCATATGTACTCAACCAGACATCCGCTTCGCTCTACTGTGGCCACTACCTGTGTCTCTTCTGAATTCAGTGGTTACCAGAGTGGCAGACAACTGGCTGAAGAAGGTGACCTCATCCAGTTCCCTGGTGACCGTTTCTTTGACAACAGCCATGCACGGAGAGAGGATGATGCCATAATGCTTAGATACTCAGACTGAGAATTGTGTTTGTGAAAATAATAGACAATTTTGGCAAAATCGTTTTGGGCACAAATGAGTAACCATTGAAACTGCAATTCCTCTTCTTTTTTTCTGGTTCTTCTTTTCTTTTGATTCAGTGTCTGAGCCTCAGCTGCTGGTTGGCAGAAATGCTTGATTTTTGAATGATCGTCTTTCTGTCTTTGTAGATAATATATATTACTTATTTACCCTGTGTAGATATACTGCAGCATTCCAGACATGTATATCAATCTGTGACGTACAACACAGGAATAGTCTTTTGATACATTTTATGTTTCACTTTCTTTATTATTATTATTTTTTAATAAATATGTAGTCTGTATTAGTAATTGTGTTCAAGTTCAAGTCTGCTTTATTGTCAATTTCCACATGTACAGTACATACATACAGAGAATCGAAATTGCGTTTCTCTCAGACCCCGGTGCAGATAACATTAACATTAAAGCCTAAAATCGTCTCCATGTTTTTTTCTTAATAATTAATTAATTTCCGACATTCAAAATTCTACAATAGACTTTAGTCGGGTTTAGACGGCATATTGAACTGAATGAGATCCCCCCACCCCCCCCAGAAAGATGCTTGCTGTGTTGATAAACAGTGCTGGGTACTAACTGAGTACCTGTAATATGGATTACGCAATCAGATTCCAGAAAATTAAAGTAATTTTAATCCAATTCCTACCCCTAAACCTAACTCTACCCATAATTTATTCCTAAAATCAATGGGAATGATAGCTGATTAACAAGGGTGAAGAAGCACCCTACCCTGATTGTAAACCTGAAACAGATATTTCCTGAAAAGTTATATCCCAATTTCGATTGGTTGATTGGAAAGTTGTTCCAGGATCAACAGGGATGTTAATCCAGGAACATGTTGTACTTGGTGAAATCATGTTAACCGCAATATGGTACACAATCACATTCAAGTCTATGTGATAAACGAGTTCAATCTTTATAATTTTAATCTTTATAATTTTAATGTTAATCTAAAGAAAAACAAAAAGTAGTCAGACTACATTACCTAATTTGTGTAATCCAGATTATGTTACTAACGACAGTGTATTTTGTCTTGTCATTTGTAATCAGTAATGGACTACAGTTTATAAGTGATCTTCCCA
This sequence comes from Carassius auratus, assembly GCF_003368295.1. Taxonomy (NCBI): domain Eukaryota; kingdom Metazoa; phylum Chordata; class Actinopteri; order Cypriniformes; family Cyprinidae; genus Carassius; species Carassius auratus. Next base: position 6,105,683 of record NC_039286.1, read on the forward strand.
GAACTGATAAGCAACAAATTGGCGCTACCTTAAGCCAAACGAATATACCAAATGAATACAAGAATCCAACCATAAGATGGCGCAATAAACCACGTTTTCACAAGCCTTAAACTGCAACATTGTACTGTATAGCCACAATTCAGCAATCATTTATTTAAACTATCACCTCGTAGCACATGCAGCCACCTGAGAATAATCCAGCAAAAAATATAATACACTAAAGGCAGCGTTGTATCCCAGCATTATAAAGTTATTAGCATGAACCATGAAAAAAGAGATCAGAGTATTTGTTTACAGATATTAAGTGCTTTTTATTAAAAATGGCCACAAATGTGTACAAAAATAGATAAATATAAAAAAACTTTACATGCATAAAACAGTTTAAACCTGCAGAGTTTGCCAACATTCTTTTGTTCCACATGTCTATACTAAGAATTCCGTATTACACAGAATGTATGGCCATATAAGCATTTAAAAAAAAAACTTTTTTTAGAGATGGTACACATGCTTGCATGTCATTTCCAGGAAATGTCAGTACTGACTTTTTGATTGTCACTGAGCCAGTTATTGTGAACTGATTGCGATGCTGAATTGTTTTAGGAGAATACAGACATTCAGAGTGACATGACATGATTCCTTTATTATGATTTCTATACATGATTCTGATGCTGGCTCTGTCTATATAAAATGAAGACTGTAACAATCAGCTTTAGCTGCATCATCATGAATTTATAAAACTAGAAATTCCTATTTACAATTACAAATTTACAACTGCCCTGATTCAATGCATTTCACACAGCCTTGCCATTAGTTTCAGGATTTAGTGCACACTGCTGTCACTGAAGCTATCAAAGCATTTACACTGAAAGTGGCCAGAAACAAAACAAAACACACATATACACACAAATGTGCACACATACTCTAGGAGTAAAATAAGATGAGTGTCCCTGAGAAAGATCAACTATAAAAAAGCACGAGGAAGAGTGTGAGAAGACAGAAAGAGAGGTATGAAGAAGGTGAAAGACAGGTTTGAGAATAGAAAACAAATTTGTTGAGGTTAAAAGGACGGTTTGTTTTCCAACACTGTAATGAATCACAGTGAGGTAAAAATAAAACCACTGGAAACGTTCATTTTACCCTCGGCTGATTACCTGAGATGTGAAGGGCTAGAAGTATAAACAGACTTTTTAATTTAATTATTCTATGCTTGAGAGTAATTAAACATTTGAGACATATATGTGATGCATACATTCAATTTTAGTCATAAATCCAGGTTTAATACCCTGGATTAAACATTTTGCTGTAATTTTTTGCATTTTCACTGATGGATAACTGTTCGGTCACAAGTGCCCTGAACATATGGCTCTAAAGAAGGGTCGTATTTTGTGTTGTCTTTAGTTTCTGTAGAAGCATGTTATAGTTGTGTGTTGTTAGTGGAGTGTGAGTGTGGGGTGAGGTGAGTGTGTGCTAGAGCCGAACTTGATGTTGAGATGCTGTTGTGTTGGATTGCATGTTGCTGGACAGGACTTCCCGTTAGACCACCTACTCCACCTAAACATAAATAAGAAATCAATCAAAATAAGGGATATATATACACACACACACACACACACACATTATATGTTATAAAATACATAATATAAATATAAATATTACCATAAAAAAACTGGGGCTAGTAAGATGGTAGTAAAATACCATAAAACAGTAATATTATGAAAATGTATTCAAACTTAAAACAACTTTTTTCTATTCAGTTATGATCACTGTCTTGTGCTTCTATGTTTTGTGTTCAAGGACTTTTAGTTCAAACTGCCATCAGTGTTTAGTTCATGACCCCCTTGTTCCTTTTCCTACCTCGTTTGTTTACATAGTTAACTTAGCCCTATTAGTTGTCATGACAATTCATTAGCTCCACCCCCTTGTTAGCTTTGTTAACCTGTGTATTTAAACCCTGTGTTTCCCCTTGCTCTTTGTCTAGTCTGTTTTTTTTGTTGTTGTTTTTTTGGCTGTTATGTGTTGGTTCCCTCCTGGTCATGGTTTCTATCATCATGGTTCCTATTAGTTCCTTCAATAAACCATTTAAATCTTCTTGTCTTCTTCCTTGAATTCCACCAAGCATAACATTAGACTAGAGAAAACACGTATCCAGCAGAAGAAATTCTGTTACATTGTTCAGTTCTGTGCCCTTGCTAATTGTATAAACCCACCCTGGCTCTCTGTTCCACCTCTGTCTACAGGCCCTCTTCATGGGCCCTCCCCCCGTTCCACCTACTGGACTCTTGGTTTTGTTTTAGAGCATCTGGAATCCGCTCCTTAGAGGGGGGTGGGGGCTCTGTTATGATCACTGCTGTCACCGTTTGTTCCTTTGCCTGGCTTGTTTGTTTCAATAGATTTACTTGCACTACTGTTGTAAGAATTCTTGAATGAAAGAATGAAAATAATTCTTCTGAAAGAACTTAACTTATTTTCAGCAAGGATGCATTAAACACTGATCAAAAGTGTTGTGTTTACCCCTATCAGCTTCCATGACAATTCATTAGCTCAATCCCCTTGTTATTCTAGTTAACCCATGTATTTAAACCCCTGTGTTTGCCCTGGTTCTAGGCTCATCCGTTTAAAAAAAATAAGTTTTGTACATTTTTGTATTTTAAAATCCTGTAATTTATTCTTGTGAAGCCATTTCTGCAGCCTTCGCTACCGCATAATTCTTCAGAAATCATTCAAATATCCTCATTTGGTGCTCAAGATAAGAATTATGCCTTATTATTAATGTTGAAAACAGTTGTGCTGTCTAATATTTTTGTATACACCTGTTTAGGAAGTTGTGGCCTAGTGGTTAGAGAGTTTGACTCCTAACCCTAGGGTAGTGGGTTTGAGTCTCAGGCCAGCAAGACCCTGATTTAGGGTGCCCTTGAGAAAGGCACTGAACCCCCAACTGCTCCCTGGGTGCTGCAGCATAAATGGCTGCCCACTGCTTTGAATGGACATTATTTTCATGACAATTAAGTATATATCTTCTCTTGAAATGTTTTATTACTGTATTGTGTCCAGACATTATAATATTTAGTTAAAATTCTTCAGTTAATAATTACTGAATTCTTATTCTTAATGGTGTTCTCCAAAGATTTTCATTACTTTATTATTTTTTGTTAGTTTTTGAAATGGCTATAGTACACTTCTTTTATTTAAATTATACTATCATGAAGTATGAATAATTTACAAATGTATTTATTTATTTTCAAAATAATTGTTAAAGTGAAAAAAAAAATCACAGTGGACAACAAATTTATTATTTTTAAGCAATATATACATTTTACTTATTATAATTTTTGGGGTGAAATATGACTCAGACATGTTCTTTATAGGATTTAATAAAATGCAACTTACTTTCTCTCTGTCTCACAGATACAGGACAGTCTTTATGTGCCAGAAGAATTTGCTTCAGTTGAGAGACTTCTGTCCTGAGTGATGTCACCTCATTCTAAGAAAAGATAAAATATATATAAACGAACAAAGCAGCAAATCTACCATGAATTTTCAATTGTACTTAATACTGCTAAGTAGGTACCTGCACAAATTATACATGTGTAAATGTACCTGCAGCTGTAAGTTATTGTGTGTAAGGTCCTCAGCCTTCCTCTCCAGCGACATCACCCAGACCTTTCTCTTCTGTCTACACCGCGTCGCAGCAGCTCTGTTTCTCTCCAGAAACTTCTGTCTGCGCTCATCTGGGTCTTCCTCTGATGTCCGTCGGCGTCTGCCTGTTGACAGCTGTGGAGGAGATTGTGGGCAGGGGGTCTGTTTCGGTGTGGACGGCATCTATAAAACAATTATTATGTTGAATATTACAGTAGATTGATGAAAAGCTTTTAAAAAATCTGAGTTTGACCTAGACCTGTGTAGGTATTGTCTGATGTGAAAGGGGAGGGGTGGTCTGAAGGGTGGAGCCAGGATGCAAATGAGCAGGTGGAGAGTGGTGAGCGTGGCTGTGATGTGATTGGTCTTGGCTTTGATGTTGATGTACGAGTCTTTGCGGTGATTGGCTGTGGCAGTGCTGCTGGTATGCATGATGATGAGATGAGGATTGTAAATGGGACAGTGGGTGCTGTTGTGACGACATCATCTCCATCATGTGGCAAAGCGTATTCTGACTGCCATTGGAAACCGCAGGTTGACTGTGGGCTTGTATAACCTTTGACCTCTGAAGGATTACAGACAGGGAGAGATGGGTCAGAATGGCTCCTGGGGTCACTGTCAACATCAGTGTCATGTAACACTTTGGATAATTCAAGCTTTTCAAAAGGGAAATGCCCAAAGCAAGATTTATTTTACTGGCAATCATGTGTTTTTCATTTATGAATCTTAGATTTCCTATGAATGGGGATTGTTTGCGATGGTAAAATTACTTTTACAAAACACAGAGAATCTACAATGTCAGATGATAGCCAGGTCAAGCTGAAGCCTTTGAAATTCAATCTCATCTGCTTTCTGAAAAGAATCAGTGCATGAATGTGCGTGTATGCATGAATGCCACTTCTTCAGATAACTCAGTCAAGATGTCTACATTAGTTACAAAGCACTGTGTCATTATAACCTCTGTCTGACTTGTAATGTTTCTATAGAGACGTCACAATCCTGTAACCATGATGTCAAATAATTTGTATGGGGCTGTACCTGAAGGGAGGAGCATGAGGCAGAGGGGGCGGGGCCTGGTATGCCAATCATACTACAGTTCATTGACAACTGCGCCTCCATCTGTCATTTTAATAACATATGAAATTATTATGATGATGTTAAAAAAAACAGAGGCATTATTTTGATTAATATTTTACTGTGCCAATTGGGTTTGAAATGCTTTCAGGTTTACTTACATTCATGGCTGATGTCCCAGGCAACGCATTTGTCTGTCTGCTGTGGAGACAACTGGGAGCAGATCTGTAATGTCAGAGGGATTCTCATTAGAAGTGACCAAAACAATAAAGTTTAGAAAGATTACACAGGGCTGCTATTAGAGCAGGACACAAGTTCCTTTAACAAAATGTGAAAAAAGTATATAATTTATGGTAAACATTAATTTGCAGTATTTTGATATCTTGAAACTGGCACATTCGGTATAAAGTTGTAATGCTGAGAATGCATTGCTGTGTTGCATCAAATCAAATACCTAGCCCCCAATACCCATTTGTGTAAAAGTATGTTTTCAGTTCAAATCTTGACCTTTAATGGGAAAATAAGAAATGGGGGTATTTTGGTAATGATATGTGTTAATACTCACTGTTTATTTGAAGTGGAGTATGTGGCACTGCATTGAGACTGAGGCTGTGAGCTGTGTGTGTGGAGCTGGTTCTGGTTGAGATGAGCCAGAGCACACTGCTGCTGTTGCTGTGGTTGAAACTGATGATGTTGACTCTGCTGAGGTTGTGTTTTAGTGTGAGGCTGGTTCTGAGCTGACGCCTGGGCAGAAAAGTTCTTAAAGCAAGAAAATATTTAGAATTTAGATAGCATATATATGCTGAATATTCTAATATTTAGAATATATGTTTAAATATATTAAGAAATGCTCCTTCTCCTTTCTCTGTCTTCTATGGACCCCTCCCCGTGTATGTATACACGTATGTGAGTATAAAAACGGTTTGATATTTAAAACTCTTAATCCAGTCCTCTGATAATCTGATCTGATTGTTTGATTCTTTTTACTACAGTCCACGAGAAAGCATACAAACACATGCAAGTGCAGAATATTTAATGCTACTTTATACAACATAGAATTTATGCAAACATTTGTGTAAGCTTTTGAAACGTATTTTCTCTCACCAGTTTGGTCTCCTCCTCCACCTGTGATTGGTTAAGCTCCAGGTCAGTAAAGAGGCCCACTTCCTCACATTCCCGTAAGAAACGGGTCGGAGTTGGAGTCTGATCTACAGATGAATAAAGAGTGCATGTTTATCACTAATGCAAACAGCATCATCACATTCCATATACAAAATGCCACTGGCAATATATATAGTAAAATTACAATGGAGATTTGTATTAATTATGGCACATTTCATACACATTTCAGGGTAAAAGTGATTTACATAAAATATAATCATAACAGGTGTATAAAAAATTAACAAATGTAAAAAATATTTGTAAAAAATCTGAAAAAAGAGAAGAATACATAATATGAAACAAATAAATTAATATTTTATGAATTATTTGATATATTATATCTTTCTATAGGACAGACTAAACACATGTAAACTGAGAAGGGATAGGAAATGTCTCAAGGTCAAGGAACAAAAACTTTAAATCAGTAGACCAATATCAAGTAACCTCCAGGCATTCTAAACAAATTTAAAGAAACTAGCCCTCTTCTCAATGTCATGAGCGGGACTTGTTTGAAGTAATCTACTGGCATGCTCAAAAATGTAAAAAAAATTAACCCTATGTCATAAACATGAGCCTGATTTTGCTCTTGTTGTTTTGGTAATTTAGGGGTAGTCTAAACTAAACTACTTTTTCTAGGCTCCTATAAAAGGGGTCAGAAGGTAAAGTCCTTCTTTTGTTTTTTATGTAAATGTTTCTGTCACTTCAATGATGGCTCACAGACCCCAGAGGTCAAGGGTCAGGCTGATGTTTATATGTCAGACACAGGGTTTCCAGGGTAACAGACATTGTCTAAATCCTAAATTAGATGAGATGGAGAGCATGACCTATCATGAAACACATTCACTTTTCACAGGCTCTTATATTACTGACCCACGAGCGGTAGATGGAAACTCTTTAGTTGCATAGAAGATATTAAAACTGCACTGATAATAAAACATTAGCCTTTGATATGAGTGGGTAATTATGTTGTTTTTTTGTTTTTGTTTTTTAATGAACACACCCTTACCTGAAAGCATACTGTCACACTTAATAGAAGGGAATTTAAGGGTCATCTCATGTTTGTGCCTGTGAATAATTAGGTGATCTTCTCTTTGGAAGCACTGCAAGAACAAGAAACATGGGAGGCTGTGACAATGATTTCCATAAAAGTTACTTCGTTGTTCCAATATGAATCATAATTTTTCAATAGTAATTCATTGTGAAATTTGATTCAATTTAACAATTTAATGGATTGGTAAAACTTGACAGAATACATATGATATGACAAACATCAGCAAACCGGACATCTGTTACTTACCTGTGAGCATCCAGGAGCGGTGCATACATATGGCCTGTCCTGATCAACATTCATCACTGAGATCTAAAAACCTAAACATACATATACACACACACACACGCACATTAAAAAATGTCCATGAAAAATAGCCAGGCAGACACACAGATATAAATAACACCTATAAGCAAATATAGTGCCAAATAAAAATAAATTATGTATATTTTTCAGTGTCTTAGTTCTATCTATCTATCTATCTATCTATATATCTACCAGTCAGTCCATCCATATAGAGAGATACAACATAGGTTTTATGAAAATAAAAGATAGATAGATAGATAGATAGATAGATAGATAGATAGATAGATAGATAGATAGATAGATAGATAGATAGATAGATAGATAGATAGCTCCATGACAGCCAGTTAGTGAAACATAGTTCTAAAAAAGGATGAACTATTTGACCTCCTCTCAGTTCTCTATATTTTGCTCACATTTCCCTGTTTGAGTTCTCTTCTCTACGTGTTATCTGTATACATCATAGTCGCGCCTTATAAAAATACCTTGCTTCTTGGTCACTCATAACGTGAGCATTCCTCTAGTCATGACATCATCATTTAGTTCAGCCGGGGCGAGAGTCTGAATTGGCAAAACGGGTCTACGGTGCCAATGCCAATAGTCTAACCGGTCTGCAGAATGACGTAATGGCGAAACAAGAGGACTCACGCGGTGTCACGAATATTACAAACCCCAAACAACAAACAAGATCAGACATCCTACCCAGGGGCAATAAAATGTCAGTTTAGGGAAGAAAAAAAATATCGTAAAGTTGTCTTAGTCACTTTGGATTATGCGTGACGTCAGATGTCATGTAGGGTGTTAAAAAAAAGAATTTAATAAAACCAAAGCAAATGCAAATACTTAACATACTCATTCAAAACACGCGCACGTGTGCTTTAACATTTAAAATATGTTACATTCAAATAGACTTTGAACGGTAAACTGTCAGACAGCCATTCACCTAAAACGCGTTGTTGACAAAGTGACAATCTTAACTAAAACATTACAGACATCCATTTTACAAAAAGTCAAAACATTTTCTAGTCTAATACTCAATTTGTCTGATGTTTGGTGGTGTCACACCCCCTTAAACAAACATTCAAACAGTTTACCAACATTTCAGTAAAAACCGGCACCTTGACAGCTAACGTTACCAACATGACAGTAAATCAGGAACAACAGCAACAAAAATCCCAACAACACTGTACTAGACAGGCATTATGTTTGAGTTTTGAACGAAGCCTGAATTATATTCACAAGCGCGAGTGTAAAATAGTAGTACTAACGTACCTCAACGCACGTAGACTGAGTTTAGCAACGCTCCTCGCGCTGAGACGAAGCACGCTGAAGTAAAACGCGATTACAATATGATCTATTTACAGAAGCATTACATCACCTCGTGGTGACGTCACGTGGGATTCCTGAACTTCTAAATCATAGCGGTCTGCTTCTTAAAAAGAGGAGGGGTTTCAGACCGCGCGCACCCTCCCACCGGAGGATGTAGCGGGCGTCTGATGCGGACATTGGCGCGTTGAGGGGAAAAAAGGAAGAGGGAGGCGCTTCGCTCGGTGCGTGCTGCGCCAACAGCTGTCTGGAGCGTTGCGCGGGACGGTCCCGATTAGCGAATGCCGTGTGATGATAGAGAGAAGAGAGAAAAAGGGCATGTATAAGCGTGTTAGCCTTTGGTTTAAAACGTTAAATAAAAAAATATTACCAGCCATATGTTTGTTTTTCAAGTGGTCGATATAAACTGCATGCCTTCTTTTCTTTCTTTTCAATGAGATTTTGTAATGTGAATGAGACAACTTTTAGAAGGGTAAACAAAAATTAAACAACTCTTACAATGTGACTTTTTACACATATTGTCATTTTCAGGCAGTCTAAAATTTTGATCACTGAAAATGCATCAAAATCAGGAACTACACTTTTTTTTAGAACCTAATAAACATACAAATACATTTTGGTCGGGGTGATGATAATGTTAGTGGTTGGATTTCAGTTCACTTGAATCAAGGCAATGGATAAAGACTGTTTGGTGTTTTCTGAGGAAATGATTCTAGTGAACAAACAGTTCTGACTGCTATAGTCAAAATGGTCATAAACAAAAATCTAAAGCCACAAAGTGTGACACCGGCTGTCAGAGATGTTTTATATAATGGTATTAGCCTGTTGCTTGATGAAAAACAGTTGCCAATATTTTTAAGCTTTTCACATTCAGTAAAGTAGATATCTTAATGAATCACTCGACAGTTTATTCAGAGTTTAATGTAGTGTCTAACCATATTTTGTTAAACTATACTGAAATCAGATTTCCATATATGACAGAATGTGGATACATTCAGATTATCGTACAACTAAGGGGTGTGTCTAATGTTGAGAACTGGGTGGTCCTTTTGTGGTAAGAACTATAGAGAAAGAGTGAATGAAAAAGGCAGAACAAGTGGGAGGGAGAGAAAGAGAGAGCGTGATTCATTAGCTGCTCTAACTTAGAATGCTAGCTGTTTCCTCAGCAACACCACAAAACAGGAAGTGGTAATGATGTCACATCAAACTCCAGCCTTAGTTGACTCCTACGTCTATGAGTATGAATCACACACACACAGAGAGAGACAATGCAGCAGAGGACATGCACCCACAAGTCTCATATGATCTCATCCAAGTTTCTGACATGATATAATTCACCATAAAAAGGAACTGTGTCAAGTTCATCTTTTGTTTCTCCATTTAAAATATATACAATGATATTGGTCATTTTTGCTAATTAACAAAACTTAAATAAAATATAAATTTACATTGATGCATGACTAAACTGATTTACAGAAGAGGAACAGCAATTCACTATAGATAACAATAATAAACTAAAATTAAATGCTGACTTATATCAGAGTTATGTGGTTATTTTTGATGTCTTCTCACATTTTTGGACATTTTTGGTTGAACGAGTAAACAATATGTGCATGTGTGTAGCAGGTCACATGTCTGTAATTTTTCACATCTTTCGTAATACTTCAATGTATCAAGGTCTTCAAAAAACTCAAAGATATAATGAACACAAGGATTAATCAAGCATTTGGAACTAGATAAATTCATAACCCTTTGATATTGTTCAGTTATTTTGTTTGACCTGGCATGACCTCCTTGCAGTTTCTAACATCTGGCATTGGCTGCTTAGGTATATCTTGTTTGAGGCAGATGGTTGCATTTACTAACATCTGGCTGGCTTTACATTATAACATCATATGATATGTCTCAAAAAGCTGTCTATAGGTTTATGAGCTTTTTAGTACAATTTGAGTCTTGGGAGTTATTCATGTGTATTCGCATAAAATTATTAAGCTGAAGAGAAAATATTGTAATTGAGTAAATGTTTATTTAAGTCTATTTGTTTAAAAACACTGCCATGGAAATTATTTGGTAATTTAGTCTCTCACTAAAATACATAGGCCAAGCAGAGAGCATTTATAACAGGGAGGTTTAACGGTTGATTAACAAGTGATGGTCCGCACATGGTCACTGTCACAGGCTAATCAAAGAGACATTCCTCCTGCTCTTTGTGAACGCAACCCCTTACATGGGTGCTTGTGTCACACCTGACAGATTCTCAGTCATGTCAAAGTTTTAAAGAGCTGGGAGGTCAACATTTTTCTTTAGTAAATATTTCCAGTACATTTAATAGTCTAATACACAGTATAAAGTAGTCACATGACATTCCGCTATTGTGTAGTTGGATTCAGATGTTTGCTGTAAGTGTACATTCTTTTTAACAACTGAAAAGATTGTACTGAAAGAGTCGAGATGGTGGTCATTTATAAGAAATAGATCTGAACTCATTAGATCTGAAACTTATGATGCAAAGTGGTAAAGCTCAACACACACAAACACACCAAAACACAATAATGAAAAGTGCATTTACACACCGTTTAATGATACACAGGGGTGGCATAAATGTAGTTATCCGGGAATTACAATCACTACATTTGTAAAAATCAATCAATCAATTAAACTTTTTAATATTATATAATATGAAATATTTTTTTTTGCTCTGTCATTACAACAATGTATTTCACAGTAAATTAAATTTACACACATAAACAAATAAATAAATATAAATGAATAAATAAAAAGACCAATGTTTTACTAATGCATAGTATTTATTTTTTATTTAATTTTTTACAAAAGTGCTGGGTTTATGAACACTTGAAAGAGTCACACAGCCAGTAGTTGTGTAAATGACACAGTTTACATAATACATAATGCAACATAATACAGTTGCTTATGTGGCCTTCTCAGTCAAGCATTCCTCGTCTTTCTCCGCTCAGGTGAACAGCAGCATATTTGTTTCGCCAGCCCCTCCTCCTCTTCCTCCTGCTCCTCCGTCATGCTGCTTTGGCCCCCATCCCCCTTCCATTGGCTGCCAGCCGTCTAAACAGCTCCAGCTGCAATCACCACCGCCGCTGCTGCTGCAACGAGCTGCCGGCTATTTGATCACCCCCATCCCGCACAGCCTCTACATTCGCCGGTCTGCAAGCACACGGACCTCTGCCAACACATCCATTATGACGGGCGTCGCGGCTGCCTCCTTCTTCTCCAACGTTTGCCGGTTTGGCGGTTGCGGGCTGCATTTTGAGTCTTTGGGCGAGCTCATCGTTCACATCGAAGATAACCACATCGGTGAGTGGCGCCCCGGTTTCGGCCTGCTGTCCCGCTAAGCAGCCGCTGTCAAGCGGCGAGAAGACGCATCTGTGCGCCGCGCATTTGGCTGGTTTCTATATAGTGACGCGCTAATTCACTTGCACGAACTGGCATGATTTAAATGATAAAAATCATTAGCTTTAACTCGGTTTAATAAAGAATCTATAGATAGTCATAAGCAGGTTTCAGCGACGGGTGCATGGGTTCGTTCACGGTTACAGACGCTGCTCTGTTTAGATCTAGACTAGGCCTGTATGTACTTGTGGCAAACCATATTAACATGTATTGCTTGAAGTAACTAATACCTAATTTTGTTGTTAGCAGCATTAGTAGTTTTATGTTAAGAAATAAAAGTTATCCAATATAGTGACTAACATGAATAATAATATTTTTTTAGTTTGACTATATTACATTTTATATTATAGTTCATGGTATTGCAGTATAATGTACTAGAAGTACGTATTCAAATAGAGAATGTTTATTCGTGACATAATAGCACATAGTTACTTATATTGGTTCTGGGTTCTAGTATTAATTGAATAGACTATTACATATTTATTAAACACTGTATTCTTGTAGAATAGTTGTAAGTAGACATGAAATATAAACCAGCAAAAAATGAAGAGTTTGGTTCCAAAACGCGATAAATGGCATGTAAAAAAAAAAAAATTAGTTCCTGCTAAAATAAGTATTGTATCTGGTTTTTATTGAAAAGTCAACTTTTTATTTTACACAAAATTGCATATTCGCAGAGTTATTAGGTCATGTTTTCTCCCTTTTTCCCAAACCGCCATAAACGCCAGTCTCCCTTTTTTGCATAATGCGATTTATACGCTCAACCAATCACAGTGCACCATTCCACCCACTTTAGACAGTTATGGCAGTGCTTTGAATACACCCGGCATCCTAGTTTTCCACATCTACTTTGTACATTGTGATCAACAAACAAGAGCTGCAGAAAAATCGATTGTGATTGTCATATGCATCTCGTCAGTATGCCGATTCTGTGATTAATAGTACCAGTAAAATGCATTTAATACACAGAGCCGTAGATCACTAACAAGCTAGGCTATATCGTGTTCATTAGATGAATCGCATTCGATTATGTACGTGATATTGCGTAGCTTGTCAGTGTTTTTATTAATGCCATTTATGTGTTTGTTAATACAACACATAACACTAGTCAACTAAAAGACTGTAACATGGCAAAGATGAATGCACTTTTGGAAGTTGAATGTAAGGGAAATGTCGCTGGAATTTCTGTTGTCTAATGTGATGTTGTTCATGTTCTTGTTCAAGATGAAATTTTATTTTATTGCTGTAATTAATTTATAGCATTAACAAGATGACCCGTTGAATTCATTTTGGAAGCGATGACTGATGAATGTATTTTTAGTCCAGTGCCTGTACATAAGATAAGTATTGACCAAGTTCAAGGGCTTTCATACGTGGTTCAAATTACTATGTTGCGTATTTTCATCAGGTCCAATATGAAAAATAACTTTCATATTGATTCAATGGATTTATTGCATTTTTGAGAAAATAATTATACAATTTTTTAATAAGTTTTTGAAAATCAAAACCTGCATTAACATTTTTAATGTTATTATAACCTAAAGATGCTATGTGAAAGTTTGAAACAGACATTTTTTACTCAAATTAATCAAAATGGATTTATTGTGTTTTGGTCCAAACTCTTCAAATGTAGAGCTCCAGACCACGACCAAATGGTTGCATTTTGCAACCATTTTTAACAAAAGCATAACGAAACCATGCTACTTGTTTGAGCTGCAAAGCGTAGACCATTTATCAGCTTTGATCAATAATTGAGCGCTGCACAAGCAGCCTTGTCTGAGCTCAGAACAGGTTAACTCGGGAACATGTGTGTTGTGAGATCTAGTGAAAAGCGTTTGAGTTCTGCACAGCACTGACAGAAAACCAGAAGTAGTTATGCTAACTATAACCATGGTGTTGTGGTAGAAATAGTCAAATGCTATTAATTAATTTAAGAGTTTGTACAACATTTTGAGAAATTCAAGACTTTTCAGTGATTTTCAAGTATTACACACACCTATTTCTAGCACTTTAAAACAAAAGAATTTATGGAAAAAACAAAATACACTTATGTAAAATGTAAAAAACAGACTATAACCTATATATATCACTATAACCAGTAGATGACAGCAGAGGAGCACATTGGATTATTAGTCATTTATTTCTACTTTTTGGTTTATATTTTGAAATGATAAAATAACTATTATAAAATATAAAATCATCAAGAAATCTTATTTATCAGAGATTTGCACTTTGTTGTGTATGAAGTAAGAATAGTCACAAAGTGCCTTAAAAAACAAACTTTCCTTCATTTTGTGACTGAATCACACAAAAAGAGACTTCTTTTATAATCAATGAAGTTGTCAGTCAGTGCAGTATAATACTATAGAAGAAAAATGGTACATTTAATAAGAGTACAATATATACATTTTCTATATACAAATTTAATTTTGCACTTTATTGTTAATAAAGTAAATTTTATATGCTTCCCAACTCAAGCTTTACTCAAGTGCTTTACTATTAAATGTGTATAAATGTGAAATAAACAAGAAATTAATATGTAATATTATTAGTAATTGCACTTATTAATGCAAAACAATAGTAATTTTATTATTAAATTATCTTTATTTTTAATACTCCCATGCACCAACCCCTCAGTGCAACTAAATCAGTAGAACTTAGTGGCTGGTGCCACTGATCTCAAATGTCTGGAGCCCTGAAATGAAATGCATATGAATATTGAATATTTGAATATATGGAATTCAAATATTCTGCCATTTGTTAGCAGTAACGTAGATGTCATTATTTGGATGATTAGTCCAACTTTACTTACTTTACATTTTCAGAGAGCTGATTTTGTTCTTACTATATCTATAAGATCGTAAGGTTTCCAATTGTCAAGCGAGACAGAGATCTCTGATAAAGCATGTATGTTTTAATAACTTTATTTGAACATAATTTATAACTTTAACTGTACAATTTAACGTAATGTAATTATTGTGTGTCTACATTAATTAAAAGATCAGTGTTTGCGTTCATGTGTGTTTTTATCATTATTTATCTGTTTTATGAAAGATCTGCATTATAAACCATTATCTGTCTATAAGCAGCGCATGTGTATTTTTACAATTTCTTTTGCATTAATTATCAGATAAAAAAAATACTAAAACTAGACATGTATTAGTTGTATCATTTTACAGCCCTTTTGTTTTCATTTTAAAAAATATGTTTGATGCAAATGTAACTGGGTTAAATATTAAAATATGTTGTGAAAATAATGATGAAACAAACTGATGTTTATGCACAATTGAGAAGTGGACATATTTATGAAGATAAATCACAGCCCACGTCTCACAAGGTAAATATTTCATTTAATAAATAAAAAAACCATCAATGTAATACAAACGTTTTCGAGAAATATATATTTTTTTACATTTATATAATTGGTAAGGGAAAATTATGTAGCTATGAGTACACACCATGAGTTCAGCTTTCATTTTGTGAACATTAGGGAGTAACATTAGTATATTTCATTCATTCACTCACCAGACCCAAACATACGTTTCTAATGTACTGGCTCAGTTAACATTTATAGTATAGTAATAATAGCAATGTCGATCTTACTTGCATTTGAAATGATGTTATAAATCCTGTAAACACATAGAAGGTTCTCTGCACTGGTGTTTTTAGCACAAACGGAAATATCTATGCACACACTCGCAAGACCGGAAATCCAAGATGGCGAATATATGCAACTAGCCCATTGTCACAAGTCACAACTTGTTCCTACTGTATAACTGTCTTTTACAGGTTTCATACTGAAAGTTTTTTTTTTCAGAAAGAGATTACGTCAGCTGAACGCTCTGTAGGCTATATTGTTACAGTACAATCCATTAAACGCACTGTACTTCTGTCCCTCAAAGACTGTCAAAAATTTAATTAGGCTCTACCTAGGGCTGTGAAAGTCGCCATGAAAACCACTGTATACTGCCATCGGCGGTAGTGCACGTGACGTCATGCACTCTATTACTAGCATAATAAAAAGTTTTGTATACAAGTGTAATGCAAACTATTTTAATTAGGGTCTATACCAGACATTTGAACCCTGTGTCAGTACCTCACAAATAGGACAAGGCAGTTTACCATCATGGATTTGTCATGTCGTGCCACATCTAATGTAGCGTCACTGATTATAATGAGTTTTATAGCATTTTTAAATTAATCGCCTGCGTTATCGTGCTAATTTTGACACCAGTAATATATATAGTATTAATATTAATATTAATTCTATATAGGCCTATTTATATTTATATCAACACTGTGCCACCGGTGGTAGTTGTATGGTGTAAATGTAAAAATGGCTTGCCATATCTACCATAATTAGAGCTTTCTGTGGAAAGCCATTGTTTATTTGCTAGTGTTGTGTATTCAAGTCTGTCAAGACTGCAGGAAGGAATCTGTGTTCAGGTGTGTAACAGTTGCTTGAAGATTTCTATACAAAAACTTCCATTTTCAAATTAATCCCAAGTTAGGGAATCGCTATATGAAGTAGAATTAACTATTTAGATAGAACTGATGTAATTTTCTATAGAGCCTGTTTCTCGGTTCTGTTGCGGGGCAATTTTGTTTGGTTTAAGAGGTGTGCACTGTTAAAATTCTTAAACTGTAAAAATTCCAACCCTCTAGGATGGTTAACTTTAATTAAAGTGGTGCAGTGTTAAGGTTTAGTGATTCATTATACCTTTTTTAACCACCTTGAATTTAATTACTGATAAAGAAAATTAAGTTGAAACTTTGAAAACACAAAAAAATATATATAGATGCCTTAACATGATGATCAGATAAAAAACATTACAGTATTGTCTTTTTGCGAATGTAAGGCAAACCATCTGGGGGGTGACATAGAAAAATTGTTTCAGCATTCAGTGACCTTACGCTGATTGTTTTTATACTTAATATAATATTTGTACGCACTGTTGATCTGTAATGGAAATGCATGAATGTTTATAACTGATATGCAGTGTTTTGCTGTGCTGCTCATATCTATTTTCGATACTCTCCATTGTGATTGCAACTGTCACAATGGAAGGCATCTGTCAGAATGATATACACATGCACCCCAGTCTGTGTGTCTGTCAGTGTAGCATTATTAAAGATCAGCTTGCCTGATTTCCCCCAGGAGTCACAGATCTGACTATTAGGGTTAGGGGTTTGACCTCAGAGCTCTTGTTTTATTGAGCACAACAATGAAAGACCCCCTGGCCCCTAGTATCATTAATACTAATCAATAATAATCCTATTGAGTGCAGACCTCATGCAGTGGTTTGGTTTGACAGTTTGCCATGGAGATGATTGCTAAAATTCATAATGTAAATGGAAGATACTTGAGCTAGAACAAGTTTGTTTGGACGGTTTTCGATGAGAGATTAATGTTAAAACTTGACAGGGACAAGGTATATTTTAGACAGCTGGTATATAGAGCAGGATACAGACTCTGTCTGAATTACATCCCATGATTGTCTCCAACTCTTCCTCTCTTTCATTGTTTTAGGAAATTGTACACACATGTAACAAATGAAGTGTTGGTGATGGCAGGTCATTGTTTAGGGATTAGTTGTATATTAAAAGAAATGTATATTAAAAAAAAATGATGATGGCAATTGGCAAAATGCTTACAAACCAATATAAAACTAAGTTCTTTGAAAATACAGTGTATGGCCATGAATGACTTTTGAACTTAACTTAAGTGCATTCTCAAAAGCCCTGATGCTGTTTTTAGTTTTGTCTTGTCTTAAGAATAAAAGCCCCATTTAGACCGACTTTGGATAATATCAGAACCATACAAAGGCTAGACATTCATTTTCAGTGTGTTTTATTAGTATTATTAGATTAAATTGTATAGATTATTGTTATTGTGCCTTTATAAGTCTTTCTAAGCCATAACCAAATAAATATTATTGGTTTATTTTAACAGACTGATAATTGATTAGGTAAATAATATTTGAAACCCTCTTTTTTGTTGCAATTATAGTTAGTGTGTATCATGTGTTCACTACTGCACACCAGGATTGTGTTGACTGTGTGCCATAGTCATCATTAATCTGGATTGTTAAATATGTTGTGTCTGCTTGCAGACATTCACTAATATGCTTAATCCAGGTAAGCTGCCTGAGAGTTATATCATTTAAGTGATGTTAGATAAAAAGTCAGTTTTACACAATTGCTCTTACACATTTACTTCTTGAATATAGTGCGTTACTGCAATGTATCAAGCAATGTCAACTCAGATGTTAAGACGTCATGGTATATGGTCTGTCTGTTTCTTTGTTACACTAAGTTTATTCTTGCAATCCTTTTTTTTTTTTTTTTTGTAATGTTGTCACTTGCTCATCTTATTTGACGTCCACATGATGTCTTTGTGTTGCACCCCAATTCCTTTAATTTTTTTATTATCAAAGTGAAGCTACTTCACCTAAATGCAGATGGTGTATACGTAATTTAATTCATTAAGTTATCAAATAAATTGCAGACATTGTAAAATAATTAGATAAACTGCCTGATCCTGCTTGTCCAAGTTTTTCTTTAGATTGATCAGTTTATATCTGTGGGCTACAGTTGCAAGGCAGCCGCTTTTGACAATAGTGAATATAAAGTTACATGAACTTATGTAACATCGCCTCCTTGTGGTGAAATTGTGGTGTTCTCTTACCACATGACACGGTGGACTGGACAGACGCAGACTGTCATAAGATCCTAGCACATTAACATTGTGTAATCCAGTGGTACCAAGAAAGAGCTGTCATGTTGCCCTGTAAACTAGATCATATCTTGTGACATCTAATTAGTTTGAATTAAATATGAGAATCATTTGACAGGTATGACAGAGCTAGGTGTCAGAACTTAGTAAAAACACGGACGTTCGTCTTTATACTTTTAGGGTGTGATAGTGTGGAAAAAGAGATGCACGCAAACAAACACGAAAAGGAAAGTTCATTGGATATATCTGTTTATAGTTGCCTATGCCGAAAGGAATTTTGCATGATGTCATACCCTCCCGTGATAGTCGGTCCCCCGGGTATCGGACCTGTATTTAGGTCACATTAAGTTGCTGTTTAATGTTGTGGCAGTGGGCATTTGTTCAGACATGCCCGTTTTATTTCCTATCTATTGTATTTGCATGTCGTAGGTAACAAATGACATAATTTTAAACAACTGAAAGCCGTGTAACAACACTTTGTTGTTGTCTCTTGTCGTCTGCGTATTGAGTCACTGTGTAGGCATTTTCTGTAAAGCTGACAGCGTAAACACGGCAACAATGAAACTAAATTAAACTTTAGTGAAAGATCAAAAAGGGTTTTAGTAAAACACTGAAGTGATAAAATATCAGTCCGAGGTAAACAATACATCAGCGCTATGTGGAACTGTCTACAGATGTGTTTTTTGTTGTTGTTGTTCTCTCGCTAACCTAGCATACGATTTGGACCATTAAATGTTGCCATTTTATTAATTTAAACTTAAATATAAAACTATAATATATTCAGAGTGCTAGATACGTGAAACTTGATCGAGTTTCTTTCAGTGACCAGAAGACGTCAGGCTTGTTACACAAGTCGTTCAGGGAAGTGCTAGATGATTTTCTTTCTTTCTTTCTTTGATTTGAGATTAAACCTCAAGTATGGAAAGGCTTTGCAAATGTTCAAGTTTTATTCTTTTGAAGCCAAAATGGACTAGTATAGCTAATAATACAGTTTTCATTTATAAGTTTTGTTGCTATTAGTTGTTAATGAAAAACATATTCCTGTTGGCTGTTGTTGATTTGCTGAGTGATATTATGGTGAATATTTCACCTATATGTTGTTCTTACATTTTTTTTGGACATATAGCTGAAATTATAGTTGCAATACTAGTTTATGAAAGGTGACATCAAATTATAATTATAGAAGTTAATTCTTTTCAGCTCAGATAATCATATTGAGATGTTGAGATGATTATCTTAATTAATTGTATGTGTGTGTGTTTGTAAGAGAGCGTTGCATTAAATGACTCGTCAGGCCTTTTTATGAGGCAATTAGTGAGATCCAGTGGAAAAACCATTATACCAGCCCCCCCCCCCCCCCCAAACCCCAGTGCATGTTTGTCTGTATCTGCATAATTTGTGCATTTGTGTGTGTGAATCCTTGTTTTTGTTTCTCTTTTCATGTGTGTGCCCGTCCTTGCTTGTGTTCGTGTACATAAGGAAGTGTTTGGAGCGTTGTATCCTGCTGAGCTCTGAGAAGTGTAATTACAGCCTCGTTTAGAGTTCTCTCCATCGCCTCCTTCCAGCCTGTCTTCCCCCCCTCCCCCTTCCCTCCATCCGGAGACCTGCTGCTATCCAGCGCATTAAAACACTCCCCTGCTTTTTAATTAGCCGTCTGGAAAACAAACCCGGCATTCCTCCATGCCAGGCTCCTCTGACTTATGCACAAACTCACACTAAAAGGGACACACACATATTGCTGTCTGATGGTTTTTATCTTGTATTCCACCACATGGTGGCACCTTTGCTCTTCTGGTGGATTCAGAGTCCTCTAAAAAGTTTCCAACTATGCCAAAATGTTCTTACAGGCATGCAGTTCTGTATAATTTAGATCCACCTGATCCCAAATCAGTGTGTAGGATAGCAGTAAATAGCCCATTGAGGTTTGATAGGCAGAGGATTTAATGATACGGCTGTGAATAAAAGGTATGTTTATGGGAGAAAGTTCTTTTAATGTCCTCATAGAGGGCCCAGTATTATTAGCCCTACATAAAGATTTCATAGGGATTTAATTCTGGTCATAGCCCATTAAAATGCAATATTACTGCTACTGTTTGGGACAAGTGGTGCTTTCAACTCAAGTTCCTGTTGCTTTAAGGATGGTTGTTGGTTGTACTGAATTATGACGGACGTTATTGGAATTTATGATTTTGCTAAATGTGAAAATTAACTCTGGGGTGTTCAGTTTAAGAGGCACTGAATGTTAAGTGTGTGTGTGTGTGTGTGTGTGTTTCTTTCTGCTTGTATATTTCCTTGCTACTTTTCCTGTGGAAAGATCTTGTGTGCCTCCATTTTCTAGGTGAAAGGAAACCATAAAACTGGAAAACATTAACACTGCCCTCCCTTTACTGTTCTGCACCTGACACATGAAATTATACCTCACCTCTACACACATAATACTAGAATTAATTTGCTGAGATTTAGGCTCGGTTTCACAGACTTAAGTAGATTTAAGTAGTTTTTAGAAATATGCCTTAATATGCACAATAGTAATGTTTTTATATTGAGACAAAACAATGAATCTGACGCATTTTAAGATCATTTACTGCAAGTTTCTTTCAGTTATTGCATTTTAGTCTGGGACTACTCTTGAGCCTTGTCTATGAAACCTGTATGACTGACTTTCTTCTTTGGCACACAAAATAGTAAAGAACTGTTCTTTTTCACATAACAGTGAAAGGGAACCAAGGCTGCAAGTAAGATTTTGAAGTATATTCCCTAAACAAATCTATCACATGAGACTTTAAAAGGCTTGCAACATTGCAAAAAAGTTGTATGGGCTACTTTGTCATATATATATATATATATATATATATATATATATATATATTGTGGGTGGGGGGAGTGCATGTACAGTTCTCTCTCCACCTTCAATACCACGACTTAGGTGCCCTTGAGCAAGGCACTGAACCCCCAGCTGCTCCCCGGGCGCCGCAGCATAAATGGCTGCCCACTGCTCCGGGTGTGTGTTCACAGTGTGTGTGTGTGCACTTCGGATGGGTTAAATGCAGAGCACAAATTCTGAGTATGGGTCACCATACTTGGCTGAATGTCACGTCACTTTCACTATATATATACTATATATATATATATATATATATATATATATATATATATATATATATATATATATATATATATATATATATATATATAGTGAAAGTGACGTGACATTCAGCCAAGTATGGTGACCCATACTCAGAATTTGTGCTCTGCATTATATATATATTATTCAGATCTTGAAAACCCTGGGACCATTTTCACTTATGTATAAACATATTATTTTTATATTTTCTTTTCATTCTCTTTTTATGTTCCACAATAAAATGAAAGTCTTACTAGTCTGAAACTACATGTAGGTGAGTTAATGTATGATGGATGTTACTGTAGCTCTTTCAACTATAGAAATGCCCATGTTTGCCACAGAATAAAAATAAATAAAAAGGTAACTGCAAAGTTTTTCTCGCAATTCTGAGGTTAGCAGGTAAAATAGTTTGAAAACGCTTATAAACCATGAAGACCACCTCAGTGGACCACCTGAGATACACACAAGTGTTAGTGTGAGGGTGTGCATCCTCTTAATGCGTGCAGTCACCAGAGAGTGCTCTGATGATATTAAGGCAGCAGACACAGGTAGCACTCTAGACTGGTTTCCTTAAAAGACATCAAGGAAATGTAGCTACTCTGTGCTATTTTTATAATCCATTTTGGGATAGTAAGTCATGCTATCACAGATTGTGTGAAATGTGACAGTGCTAAAGATTTTAATTTGCATGTAAGATCTAGCAAGTTCTACAAAGCCTTAAGTGAGCGTGTAGACGTTTCTCCATGTTAAAAGAGAATAATGGTTAAGCGAACATGGTGGAATGCTTTTAATGGCATACAATGCAACCCATTTGAACGCAGAAAACCCTGGTTTTCTTTTTCTACTTTGTCCACATAGTCATTGATACCTATGTAAAATAATCATGCAGAATGTGCCAGCTTACCTCTCTCTCACACGCACACACATACACACACACACACGCTAAGCAGTGTGCTTTTCTCTCTTTGTGAGGTCTTCTGTGCACCATTTATGTTTTAATGAGCTCTAAGCAGCAATTAACATCCTACAACTCACCCCCACACACACACACACACACACACACACTCGCTCTCAAACACGTATAGTGTGGTAAACAATGTCTTTGTTAACTAACATATTTAAGTATGTGCATATTTGTACACACGAGACACATGCTGATCAATGTGATCATAAGGGACTCTTTGCCACATGAGGGCAGTCTCAGGCCAAGAATCAGATTACCGGACACACACACACACACACACACACACACAGGGTTTGAAGCTTTGCCTGGTGGCCTCAGGCTATGGAAGTTGCCTGCTGTCACAAGTAGAATGGAATAAGTGTGGTGGTGTGGTGGTTAGGTTGGTCCTGCAGGGTATAAGGGTACTTGTTTGACAAATGTACAGTAAGCACAAAACAATGTTTCAAGCTGCTGCTTTGTCTGTGAGCACCCACAGCATACACAGCTTTTGCTTGGACCTATGTGTGTATTGTACATCTTTAATGTCTGCTTTTTCTGCTGTGTGTTTTGCAGTCTAATGGGGTTGTGTTTTCTCTATTCCTCTATCAGACACAGATCCCAGAGTTTTGGAGAGGCAGGAGCTGCAGCAGCCCACATATGTTGCTCTGAGCTACATTAATAGGCAAGTCTATACTAAGCCTATACTAATTGCTTAATAAAAAATATGAATAAAAACAGTACCATTTAAAAGTTTTGGGTCTGTAAAATTGTTTAAAATTAATTGTATAAAGCAAGGATGCATACAATTGAGACAGCGAAGACATTTAGAATGTTACAAAAATAAATGAACTATCTATTCGTCAAATAATCAAGAACAAATTATTAGTTTCCACAAAAATATTAAGCAGCACAAATGTTTTCAGTATTATTAATGATAATAGAAATGTTTCTTAAGCATCTTTCAGGATCATGGGACACTAAAGACTGGAGTAATGGCTACTTCACACCATCACAGGAATAAATTCCATTTAAACATTGATTTTTAAAGTTGTAATAAAATGCTAAAATAATATTGTATTACTGTATTTTATTTATTTATTTATTAGAAATGCAGCCTTTGTGGGCATAAGAGACTTTCATAAATGCATCTTACCAACCGTAAACATTTGAACTGTAGAATATACTGTATATCTATACATTATATATACATAAACACACACACACTTTTACATATAAATTCTATTATAACCTTAAGCACATACATGCATACACGTATTCAAGAACTAAAATGCAATGGGAAATGTCTAACAACATATCTAACATCAAGAAAACCGCAACGTGAAATTACACACTTGGGAGGTCAGTACAGAAGGATGACAGTTGTATTTGACACATATTTTAGTTTTTTCCGTTTCGTGTAATCACTGTCATTCCAAGAACAATAGTCCTCAGGTGCATCATTACCTGCACATCAGTCTATTAACATGACCTTTTGTGTGCCGTTTGTTTTTTCTTTAGGTTCATGACTGAAGCAGCACGCAGAGAGCAAGAAACTCAGAAGAAGAAGGTCCAACCCAAAATTGCAATATCAGTCACTGGAGGTTTATCACGTAACAGCACGGCCACGCCTCCTCGGCATAGCAACGGCAGTCTAACCCCACCCGTCACCCCTCCCATCACGCCCTCATCCTCTTTCCGCAGCAGCACACCCACAGGTGAATGGAGTTTGTGTTTGATATTACAAGTTAGATTTATATACAAAAAACAATTATTTGAAATAAGTCTAACATATTAGGAGTGTTTATAATACTAATGGAATATTAAACGGCTGCTGATTTCTCATGTCTTCATTTGTTTTAATTAAATCTGAAATGTTCTGATTTATTAACCTCTAAATTATGGTTTGTTGCATTTGCTGTCAGAGAGTTACCCCCCCCACCCCCACCCCAAACCTAAAGCTGCACTAATTGAATTTGTGTCTGTCCTGAAAAGTTTCCATTGGTTTAAATCCACGCTTGGGTGACGTCCACACTTCCAGCTGCTCAGCCGCTTCATTTCCTGTTTGTTTTACACTGTTCTTGTCTTTTAATGAACAGTTAAATAAGCCTGTCATTATTTCAGTGTACGTTCTGTGTTCAGAAATATTCCAAAAGTCAGAAACATAAATAGCAGACTGCTGGTTAGTTTCAGTTGAAATTAAAGAGAGAAATTAAAGAGGTTTTCGAGGAAAACATTCCAGGATTTTTCTCCATATAATGGACTTCAGTGGTGGCCAAAGGGCTGAAGGTCCAAACTGCAGTTTCAGTGCAGCTTCGATGGGCTACATGATCCCAGCCAAGGAATAAG
This sequence comes from Carassius auratus, assembly GCF_003368295.1. Classification (NCBI taxonomy): domain Eukaryota; kingdom Metazoa; phylum Chordata; class Actinopteri; order Cypriniformes; family Cyprinidae; genus Carassius; species Carassius auratus. Next base: position 6,130,803 of record NC_039286.1, read on the forward strand.
GGTCTTATCATTTTCTAAAAAAATTAAAATGGATATACTAACCATAAATGCTGGTCTTGCACTAGTTCTGCGATGCGCATCCACAAATTGACGACTTCTGCCCGCTGACCACCACTGAAGTCCATTATATAGAGAAAAATCTTGGAATGTTTTCCTTTAAAAACCTTAATTTCTTTGTGACTGAAGAAAGAAAGACATGAGCATCTTGGATGAAATGGGGATGATTAAATGATCAGGAAACTGAACTACTCCTTTAAGTCTAACCTGAACTGTGGCCAAAAAAAAAAGACTGTAGAAGAAACAGAGGATAATTGGAGCAAAGGGCACATTTGCTTTCTCAGTTCTCATTAGTTCTTTCATCAGCCAATATATGAAGCAAATAAGTGACTAATTAAAGAGTTTAACTTTATTGGTGTGCCTCACACTCAGGCAGTGAGTGTGATGAGGAGGAGGTGGAGTATGAAGACTCTGACAGTGACGAGTCCTGGACTACAGAAAGTGCCATCAGCTCAGAGTCCATCCTTAGCTCCATGTGTATGAATGGAGGCGATGAGAAACCCTTCGCATGCCCTGTTCCAGGATGCAAGAAAAGATACAAGGTACCGCACTCATAACTCAGTTAATTTACTTTTGAATTTACTAATTACATTTTAAGTATAACGTATTATTGTGGTATCAGATATTAAAAAATAAATGTATAATTTGTTATACACTTTATAATACTAATTAAGATAACATATTACTGTAGTATGATCTACAAAAAAAAAAAAAAATTGTGGTTGGTCACATTATATGTAATTAAGAAGGTCTCCTTCAAGGTCTGGAAAAATTGCAGTGGATTAGATCTAATGTTGTTGTTTTTGTATTTATTTATTTAAAAGTTCTTTAGACTTTCCTTCATTCCTGCTTTTCCTTCTAACTTCCAGAATGTGAATGGTATTAAGTACCATGCTAAAAACGGGCACAGGACGCAGATCCGTGTGAGAAAGCCCTTCAAGTGTCGCTGTGGGAAAAGCTATAAAACCTCTCAAGGCCTTAGACATCACACCATCAACTTCCACCCACCGCTGTGATACACACACCACCACTTTCAAGTTTACCTATTCATCCTTTCATTTCCATTTCTGGATCATATGTAAACTGGGATTCAAATGCTGAATTCATTTTTTAATACTTTTTTCTCTTTATTTGTGTGATTTTATATATACATGTAGATATATTTGTACATTTGCACATTCCATATAAATCATTTCTTTACCTCTTTTTAAGATATCCTTTATTTTTAATTTTTATTTAAGTGACCGTTACTGATAAATGAAACTTGCTGTGCTGAAGATTAGGACACCGCATAAACATTTGTTTCTGATTTTAAAGTCTGTTCAGAGAAAATGGTTTAAAATCAGAAAAGAAGAGTTAAGAGTTTCTATGTAATTTCTTTTTGTTCATCAAACCTACTTGAAGTGAAACCTACAGTAGGTATGTTGAAACATGTACATATAAAATTATATAAAGACACATTTATATATATTAGTAGCTAAGTTGTATTATCCAAACATTTTATTTTCCATGATATATTTTGCAGAACATTTATATTATGTTTTATACAAGACCTTTCTCATCTTTATGGACTCCTTTTTCTAAATGACATTTCATATTTTTATTTCATTTGTAGAGAAGTAGTCTTTTTCAAAGTAGCCTTTGAATCGGAAGGACATCGATCTCAGGTCACAAATTGCAGCTGCCAACTTTCAGACAAACCAACAAGGAAACAGGAAAAACTCACTTCCTCTCACTTCGTTCCAGAACATTCCACACTGAATATCAAAACGGATGACATTACGGAGTGTAAAGTTACCTTTCCTGATTTCTTTTGCATGCAGCTGGCATGCAGGCAGTACCTTCGGTGTGAAATTGAATTCTCTGCATGTGGCCTTCTCCAGACGACTGCAAGCGGTTACCGTACATGACGTAGACATGGTTTCTGTCTAGTTGCATTCAAGTTCTGAGCAATATTTTACATCATGATCCCGGAATGAATACGCAGTATTGTTGAAGCCAATAATTCTTGTATTTGAAATGCGCAGTGCAACGACAAAGAAAGGCAGATTTATTCTGTCCTGTTTTCCTGTTATGCCAGCAGTGCAGAAGTGCCAAGTTATTCTTCCCCAACTGAAACAGAGACATGGATGATCTGCCGAACACACAACGGGTCACATCTGGTTATCTGTTTGGTGCCTGTTAGCAGAGGAGCCTTAAAGAGGAACTACTCTAAACTACTCTTGTGTACTCAGACTTGCAGTATTTTTTGTCAGGTTTAGCTTGTATGATCTTTATCATGGTCGTTGCTGTTGTTTATTTTTGACACGTTTGGGATTGTCCTCGTGGTTGTGTTTGTGTAAACGTATTTGTTAGTCCTCTGCTTGCCTTGTATTGTAGGCTAAGGCTTTCTAGCATGACACGACCTCTTAGCTGCTCTGTTGTCTCTTGGCTCGTGGTTTTACGATTACAGTCTTTGTTGTCAAAAGTATTATACCATTACTTTATATTGTTACTGCTAGTATTACAGTTCGACAGTGCCAGATGCATAGCTATGCCTGAATATATTTTCTCAATTTTGATTCTTGAATGATTTTGCATTGGTCCTGTTCTTGGCCAAATAAAGCCTACCACAGTTTACAAAAGTCAATTGTCTTTAGCAAATGTTAAGAGCTTAAACCTTCGGTGCAAAAGAAGCTTTCCTACCCACTAGTCTGTTTTTCTTGGTTCGGGTTGGTCGAATGAAACAACATGGACCAAAAACGGCACTGCCGTATCTCCAGATATGAAGTGGGAAAAACAAGGTGCTGTTCAATGAGGGTGTCAGATCTCCATGGTTCTTTGAATTCTATGACACATGTATATAAACATTATAATACAGGATACTTTTTTTGTTAGTGGTGCTAAGATGGGACATGGAAATTAAATATGGACAAAATATACTTGCGTATTTGGACCAGGATCTGTATTTAAACACTAATTTCTTGGACTATTGCCATGACTTCTTTGGGAAAAAGAGGCTTGAAGTTGACTGAATGGATACTTAATATAATTTAGATGCCAAAAACTTGAGCTAGGGAATGAAGGAAGTATTGGATGCCTATCCATGAGTGACTCATTGTAGATGACTCACTGTCCTGTTATTTTCCAATTCATCCAGTGTCATGTTTGTTTCTATCTGTGTATTTTTGGAGGCTGTACCAGTAACCACATTTGTACCTCTCTTTGGCTACGGAGTCATTTGGTCTCAGCTTTGACACGCAAACTAGAACCTGTTAAACGTGATTTTATTGGAAAGGATCAGAGTGGATCCTTACACCTACAATGTAGTAATGTGACCAAGATGCATTTATTTTGAAGGGAGTTTGATATACTATATAGTGAATGTATCGTATTGCAAGTCTTTTGTAAAGTGCTTTTGAAATTATATTTTCGTACTGTATGTTTTTGTGGAAAATGTTTTGTGGAACCGAGGCAATTTGGATGTGAGTTGATGTATAATGTATGTGTGTGTGTGAGCGAATGAGAGACTCTTTTGAGATGTTTTTATCCTCAAGCTGCAATGCAAACTTTAGGATAATGGTACAAAAATAAAGAAAAGCAAACAAGTGTGCTGCCGGTTTCGGTTTTATTGTCCATAAAGAGTTGATGTACTGATTGTTGTGTAATGATTTGCTGATACAAGGACAAATGTTCAGTTTAATGAACTTGTGCTGTAGCATTCTTTATTAATAAACGTACACTTGATACACACAAACACCGAGCGACCCTAAGTTCAACTTCCTGGCACACTTTCAGTGTGAAGCATCAACTGTGTCAGATAAATGGATTTCAAGCAGGAATGTGTAATGGATATAATGCTGGAACTGAATGTTTTAAGTTGTTTGATGAAAGACGTTTCAACCAATGATGCATTGAAAAGTTGCACAGCCTTTGTTTTAGCACACTGGCTCTGGACTGAGTTACTTGGTCATTTAAACTGAGCTTCAAGAAATAGTTCACTTAATAACAAATGTTTTGTCATCATCACACAGAATTAATTTTTCTTATAATAATTGGATTATTTAAAGGAACCACTAGTAGAATAAATGGACACTGGAGCTCTCCAGCTTCATAAATGAATTGGTTGAGCCGCTAAACAATTCATTCACTAATCCAACTGATTCAGTATGGAAACTTGTTTCCACCCACCACTGGATAATAATAACTTGTAACTTCTTTTAGTTATTTAGAATAATGTTATATGGTTTTAGAACAAAATCAGGATGATTCAATGGTGACATAACTTCTATTTTTAGGTGACCTATCCCTTTAAATTAGTCTTTTAGGGACTGTGTTTCACACATAAAGCATTCAATGTCTCTGAGGTAACAATTTGAGAGTAATTTTTGTGATTTGGGTTTGTTTATTTATCATGGCCATTGCATCATTGGTTTTTTTCAAATGAAGTCTACATTTTCATAAACAACAACTTAGAGCTGTCTGCTCTCATTTTAAAGCGCAATCAGTTTTACAGTAGTACACAAAAATGTAAAACTAAAAAAGTGCATTTTATTACTATTTTTTTTTACATATCTATTTCACCTGAAGACCATTATTATAGTATTATGTCTCTTAGAAGCTTAAATATCTGAATTAATGCTTGTCTATGTGCAAATCAAATATTCTGATGGCAAGTCCTCCTGGCATGAGTTGTGCAGCGGTTACGACAGAGTGACAACATCAGCATGTTTAGAAAAAAAAAAAGCCCCTGATTCACCTGAGGCGTTTTATATTGAACCAAAATCAAATAATTTTTATTTTCCTCTCTAATCAAAGTTGTCAAACTTCAGAACATTGTCATCAAAGTGTGTGTGCACATGCTTTTCGTAGAGATGCTGCTGGCAGTCCAGAGGAAACTGCTCGCTGCAGACAGGACATACCCTCCAGTGAGACTCCACGTGCCGTTCAAAACTGCTTTGCGCAAATTGTGGCGGGAAGATCACCTCGCACAGGGGACACCGCTTATGAACCTCAGGTCTGAGCGCGCAAGAAAGAGAGACAGATTTAGTGAACATTAAAATGAAAACAGAAAATACAAAAATAAACCATTTTAATAAATTAACAAAAAATCTAATAGTATATAAATGATACTAAAATAACACTACTGCACACTCTTACAGTATATACTGTACTGTAGTGTTTACAGCCTCATATTTAGAATAGTTTATATCACACACTTTGCATGTGCTTCATCGTCACATAACCTCACCAAAATAATAAAATAAAGTACTTATTTTATAAACACACTTGTCGAAGTCATTTGTCACTTTGGTAATTGAAAGTCAGGTCCAGAGCATTGCATTGTGGGATAAAGTTGTTCACATAGTATGCAATAAACCACAGCTTTTGGCAAATAAAGTACTTCTAAGCATTCAGTGCATATTAACAGTGCACAGAAATCATAATGCAAACACAGTAGGAGTAGTATAGTAGCATATATCTCCTAACATTTACCTGGTGTCAAAGCAGAAGCTGGTATGGCTCTGGTTAGATTCCAGGCTCTGATGATCGCAGACTGCAGGGGCCTCACCATCACCTCCCTAAGAAAGACATAAAAAACCAAATGAAACACGCACATAATTTCTTCTTGACTGAGACATAACAATACAATGTTCTTCAGCTGACACATTTGGCTGCCACTTCTCTATTGAGACATAATAGCTAAGATCTCACACACACATACACACACACACCCATAATTTCGATGAAAAGCCACGCCTGTCTGCACACAGCCGGCCTTCTGCAAAGGTTAATGGGCTTTTAACGCAGCAAACGAGAAAGGAGGAGAAAGGGGTCAGTGTCGATCTGCACCCTCAAATATCACAGGCCGGCACCCCCAGCCAATTAGCACAGCCCTCGTCAACATCTCTCTCTAACGAGCCTCTAGCCTCGTCACTCTTATTCGCTAACGAGCTCAAAAGAGAACAGCCTTAATTGCAGTTTCATGCAAATGAACCACCTCAGTATTCACCTATGAACTGAGGTCTGATGGTGCGGGGAATACAGAGGGCAGTGAAGAAAAGAAGACAAAAAAAAGAGTGAATGAAAGAGTTGAATCGAAGAGCTACAAAGTGGAACTTAAGAGGAAAGGCTGAAGGGAGAGGAAAAAGAAGTGAAGGTTGCTGAAGAGTGGCAAAAAGGTAATTGCCACATACAGTATCAGTTTAAAGACTGACACAATAACACCCAATCTTACAAAGAAGCTTCATCAAGACACAAATAAAGCTGACAAGTCATATGAACTAGTTTAATGGGTCCCATTTTATATTAGCTGACTTTAACTATAAAGCACTTGGCATTAAAAATAATTGTTTGCCGCGATGCACTAATTGGGTTCATGTTGTATTGCAAATCAACTTTTGTTGCTGTTGGGGTGAAATATGGTCAAGTTTAGGGACAGGGTTTGGTGGGTCTCTATTGAGACATAATAGCTAAGATCTCACACACACATACACACACACACCCATAATTTCGATGAAAAGCCACGCCTGTCTGCACACAGCCGGCCTTCTGCAAAGGTTAATGGGCTTTTAACGCAGCAAACGAGAAAGGAGGAGAAAGGGGTCAGTGTCGATCTGCACCCTCAAATATCACAGGCCGGCACCCCCAGCCAATTAGCACAGCCCTCGTCAACATCTCTCTCTAACGAGCCTCTAGCCTCGTCACTCTTATTCGCTAACGAGCTCAAAGAGAACAGCCTTAATTGCAGTTTCATGCAAATGAACCACCTCAGTATTCACCTATGAACTGAGGTCTGATGGTGCGGGGAATACAGAGGGCAGTGAAGAAAAGAAGACAAAAAAAAGAGTGAATGAAAGAGTTTGAATCGAAGAGCTACAAAGTGGAACTTAAGAGGAAAGGCTGAAGGAGAGGAAAAAGAAGTGAAGGTTGCTGAAGAGTGGCAAAAAGGTAATGCCACATACAGTATCAGTTTAAAGACTGACACAATAACACCCATCTTACAAGATCATTTTCAAGATAATGCTAAAATGATATCTAGTCTAATGTGTTTATTTTTATTTTATTTATTTTTTTCAGACTGTGGTTGCAAAACCCTGGGAGTTTGTGAGTTTATGAAAAGCTAATAATTAATTAAATCATAAATGATTAAAAAAATCTAAAATGTATAAGTAAAAATAAAATTACAATACAATTTGTATTTGAATTAAAATTCAATAAAAAGTCGAAACAAAACACGTACTTAAAAAGATGGAATATTTTGTTTACCTACATGTGACCATATACCAACCTCAGAGAACCATAAACATGCAAATGTGTTGTTAAATTACTGAGATGCAGTGTAATATCAAGTAAATGTTGTTGATGAAGAGTAACATATCAATTTTATCAATAGTTCTTTAAATCACTCATTTAAAGCTGTAATATTGAAAGACATCTTCTAAATTTCACTGTAACATGATCAGACAGGATGTGTTTTAAAATGGTACTGCAGATAAGCAACAGCTTTAAAACTGACACAGTCCAGACTAAAATGCACTCTTCCAATACTACCAGTCTGAAGTTACATTAAAACAGACTATGTCTATTGTACATCTACTGTACCTCATGTAGCTGCCAAAGGAAAACATTCACCGCAGATATTGTTGTGGTGCTTTCAAAATATTTCCACTGCTCTATCTATGTGTACGGTACGTGTCTTACATTAGGCCTCTCCTCAGTGGGATTCTCCAGGCCATCAGGGGGGCTGAGACTGCGTGAAGGCTGACAGCAGACCACAGGACCACCCCACAGCGGTGGAGCCAAAGGAGGTGGCCGGCAGGTCTGTTCTGGGGATAATGCCCCATCTGCTCCATCTAAGCAACAACAATTCAGGAAGTTCTGAGTAGGACTGTCACATCCCAAAACTTTCAGTAGTTAGGTGCCAATGTCACTGAAATGGTCTCGATAATCTACCAATTTAGACACAATAGCAAAACAAATATACTACACTTATGAAATGAAGTTATTTTACATATATATATATATATATATATTATATATATATATATATATATATATATATATATATATATATATATATATATATATATGTATATATGTAAATACTAAGCAGCAAAAACTGTTTTCAACATTGTTAATAAAGAAATGTTTTATTGAGCAGCAAATCAGCATATTAGAATGATTTCTGAAGGATCATCTGACACTGAAGACTGGAGTAATGATGCTGAAAATTCAGCTTTGATCACAGGAATAAATAACATTATATATATATATATATATATAATTCTTGATATTTATACATCATTCATAATTAAAGGGGGGGTGAAATGCTATTTCATGCATACTGAGTTTTTTACACTGTTAAAGAGTTGGATTCCCATGCTAAACATGGACAAAGTTTCAAAAATTAAGTTGTACGTTTGAAGGAGTAGTTCTGTTCCAAAAATACTCCTTCCGGTTTGTCACAAGTTTCGGAAAGTTTTTTTCGAGTATGGCTCTGTGTGACGTTAGATGGAGCGGAATTTCCTTATATGGGTCCTAGGTCACGTCTGCAGGAAGAGCACGCGCTCCCGTAGAGCACAGCACTGAGAGCACAACAGACATTCACTGATCAGAGCGAGAGCGTCGCGAAATGTCACAAAAGGAGTGTGTTTTTGGTTGCCAGGGCAAGATAACCCTGCACAGATTACCAAAAAAAAAAAAAAAAAACAGCATTAAGGGACCAGTGGATGGAGTTTATTTTTACAGAGCATCAACAGAGTTGTGCAAGTGTTTGTGTTTGTTCCCTGCATTTCTAAGATGCTTGTTTTACAAACATGGCCCAGTTTGACGACAGATTTGCATATCGTTTATTTCTTAAGGATGATGCAATCCCAACGAAAAAGGGCCATGATCGTGTGTTGGAACCGCAGGCGGTGAGTAAAACTGCTTCAAATATCTCTGCCTCCTTGTTAGTGCTTCCGCCTCCCATCGGAGACCCGGGTTCGAGCCCCGCTCGGAGCGAGTGGTGGCTGCTGCTGCTCTCGTTCAGTTTCAGCCTCGGGATCTGATTCTGGATCATAAATATACGCTGAATCTGACTGTTAGCCATGGTTTATTTTGATTGGTTTTGTCCTCACGGTGTCACAGCTTCCAGAGGCGCTCAACAAAGCTTACTGGCGCTCGTAATTCTTTAGCTCCGCCCACACGTCACGCCTCCAGTCTGTCGTGTTTTTCCGGGAAAAATCGGTACAGACTATCTTTCTCTTATGAATATAATAAAACTAAAGACTTTTTGGAGTTATGAAGGATGCAGTACTACTCTATAGGTACTCAAGATTAACAGGATATTGAGTGAAAATGAGCATTTCACCCCCCCTTTAAGTAAACACTTTCAAGCTTTTTTAAAAGTAAATATTACTTACTTTAGTATCAAATAAATTCAACCATAAATGGGTCATTATAGACAATCTAACATTTTTCTAATAATCTAGTACCGGTAGTTATTTTTAAAAATGGATTTGAAATAAATGAATAAATAAAAGCGCATGCACCCACCCCGGGTCTCTTGCTCTGAATAGGGGTTTCCGTACTGCAGTTCAGCAGGTTGTTGGGGTACCAGTTGAAGTGGAGGTTGGTCTTGTGCATAGGGCAGTGGGTAACGCAGCATCATTGGCTCTCTGACCTCTGACCTTTGACTCCCTGCTGCCTCCACACTGTTCATACACTGCAGCAACTCCTGCAAGAAAAACAAACAGTCAACAAAATGATTTATATCTCATATCATCACAAAGTGAGTTCTTAACATACCTGACAGGAAACACTTATTTATTGCTTATAGGAGTAGAACTAGCTTATACAAACATTGTCACTGAAATTGTAAAAGATAAAGGACAATCCTGCCTTGATGCTTAAATTACAGCACTGCAATAATTTCATAATCAATATTACAAACGAGACCCAGTGTAATTAGACACTACAAGAACCTGAATAAAATATTGGTTAATTATCTTCAACCAAAGAAACTGAAATCTTGAGTACTATTGTAATAAAGATTAAATATTACCAGTCTTTAAATAGCACTGACACAGTGTAAAACTCTCCTCATTTTTTTTTTTTTTTTTACTCTTTGTCTTGTTTTTTCTTTCCCTCTCCTTTGACCTCATATCCATGAGCCATGATTAGAGGTATTATTCACACATTTAACATTTAACACAAGTGCTGATGGGTAATCAGGGAGCCGAATGTGGCATTTAGCCATGACTCTTGGGGCTCAAACATTCACACTCTGCCTGATTTCAGCGTCTAACCTACTAAGAATCAAATTAAGGTATTTAATATTTAAAGGTTCTCATTAACATTTAGAAGATCAAGCTAATAATACCAGCTTTAAAAGATACTGCAGCTTTTTGGATCTTTGAATAGCAAACAAAGAACAAAATACTAGAGTATATAGCAAGAAATGCTCTTACCTTTTCCAGTCTCTCTTTTTCCCTGGTCACCACCACAAGGCTCTCCCTCAGAGCGGACACCTCTCTGTCCTTCTCTGCCATCTGAGTCTGTCAAGGAATTCATAAAACTTCTTATGAGTGCCATCTAGATGTGTATTTTATACCTAGCTCTAAGAACACCCCTTGAAAGTGGTAAACCACTAAAGCCACAACCAACACAAAGTTGCAATTCCTATAATATTTAAAAACAGACGAGGAGCGGCTGTACAGGTTTAAATCCTGATTCTGGACTTGAAATGTTGAGGTGCTTCTCAGGATTTTCTGATCACCAAATCTGACAAATTTCCATTACTTTTGAAATGACTGGTTCAAGCTAGAATCGATTTCATAGAAGTCACCCTCAAAAGTTAACGGTTCAAATCAGACATATTAACAACTATTATTACAATTGTAAAATATATATATTTTAAATATTATATGAATATATTTGAAAGTATAATTTATTCCTCTAAAGGCAAGCAAAATCCAATACTCTAGTGTTCAGTGTCACATGATCCTTCAGAAGTCATTCTAATATTGATTTGGTGCTCAAGAAACATTTATTATTAGTATCAATGTTTAAAACCGCTTAATATTTTTGTGGAAATTGGGAGCATTTTTTTTCAGGATCCTTTTATAAATAGAAAGTTCAAAAGGAACGCATTTATTTAAAAGATAAATCTTATAAATCTATTTACTCTCACTTTTTAACATTTTAATGCGTCCTTGTTGAATAAAAGCATTGCATCAGTTTAGTATCTGCTGATCTCCTTCTCTTTCCCTCTTTCTGAGTTATCGTTGTGTAAATGTCTGTTTGGGTTTGAAGTTCAGTTGAAATGGGTTTACTAAAGTCTTAACCTGCTCTCCAGCAAACAGTCATAAAGCATCTGGTGAGAGCGTGTGCATGCGTTTAAACACGCTGTAAATAAGAGACTTTCCTTTTGATGGTGTCTCCATCTTTGTCTAAATACTCAGACATCAAGAGCCCTTTACGACCTCCTTTCCACTTGGCCAGCTTTGTCCTTAATGACTGCTGTGTTCACACACGCTCCCAAGACTTACGGAAATGTGATACCTCAGTGAACCGGACCTAAAAATCAACCCGTGGAAGTTCAACTGTGTTTGCACGCTTGTGTGCGCTGATATCTTATGCAAATGAATGTGTGAGTATCCGTGGCTGGCGTTTGCCTGTGAAGCTGAAGGAACCTGAATCATGCATGCACCTTTGTGTGTGTGTGTCTGTGTGTGTGTTTACGTACTTTAAACCACTGCTCCTCACTGGCTAGCAGGAGCTTCAGGTTTTCATTGATGGTGCACTGCTCACTCCATTTCACCTCCATGCAGGCAAGCTCAGCTTCAACTGACACGCTGCACTCTTCTTCATCATCTTCCTCCTCTTCGTCGTCCTCCTCCTCTTCCTCTTTTTTCTCTTCCTTCCCATCCTGTCCAGGTCTACCTTCATCTCCCAGTCTCCCGGCATCTCTTTGTGTCGCAGGTTTGATCTCGGCAGTATATTGATCTTTCAAATGTGAGAAGTTAATGAATAATGCATAAAGTAGTTGGTCACAGTATTATAGAGCATATAAAAACATTAGTCACGAAACTGCTGTGTGACATGACACAATCACAGCCATTAAATATTTGATGTCTAAATGTACAGCTTTGGACATTTTGAATGAGACCAATAACAAATATATGTTATTATATATATTATATATAATATATATATATATATATATATATATATATATGTTTGTGCATGTGTGTGTATATGTGTGCAAATACACATATACATGCAGTGACTTAATTTACTTTAAATATACAATAAAAAGTGTAATATTGTGAAATATTATTATAATTTAAAATAATTATTTACTATTTAATATATTACTCCATTAATAAAGTCTTTAGTGTCACATGATCCTTCAGAAATCATTCTAAAATGCTTATTTGGTGCTCAAGTGATGCATTTTTTTTTTTCTTTGGGATAAAAAGCATTTATTTGTAGCATTCATTTCTAAAAAAAAAAAAAAAAAAAAAAAACCTTACCCCAAAACTTTTAGTACTAATTTTTATTTATTTATTTATATATTTTATTTACTTTTACTTTATGTTTGATTTTATAGGACATTATTTGACTATATGTGATTCCTTATTCTCCTTGTCAATACCTGTGGGTGGAGTCTCTGCATCTGGTGTGTGTAACTCCTGTGTGGTCTCTGTAGAAGCGTCATTCCTATTACAGTCCTAAAACATATGCAATATTTTAAGATTTCACACAATAGAACAATATAGGAGGGTGTTTTCCCAACAGACTTCACTTATAAACCTCAACTAACATACATTAAGACAAAATGTAAGACTGCTTAACATCTTATGTACAAAATTAAATGTATCATTGTAAGAGTAAAAGCTTTATTGTAACATTTTTGAAAAGTTTACCACCTGTGTAAAGCCATCATTTCGGTTACTACTCACCCCCTGTTGCTGGGTCAGTTTGGTGACTTGTTTTTGCAAACGTTGGCACTCTCTGTATTTCTCTTTGTAGTGCTCTGCAGCCATATTCAGACGCAGTTTTAATTCCTCAACCTCCTTTTGTAGCTCCGCCTCCAACTCTGAAACCACACCCCCTCCATCTCCAGCCCTGCCCTAAAATGTAAAAAAATATAATAATAGCATGAATAAAGCATGAATGCAAGAAAGAGAAAGAGAGTTATCTCACAGTTCACACTGTCTAAACACTGTGTCTAAACCATGTGTTGTTCATATTGTTATTAATAGAGATATATAATCAAATAAACATAAGGGACAGTTAGTGTTGGTTACCACTTCATGTGATGCCTGGCTTCTCATCCTGTCCAGCTGATTCTTAGCATGTCCGCATTCTTCCTGGGCTTCAGTTAGACGGGCTCTGAGGTCTTCAGCCTCCTGACGGGCACGGTACAGCTCAGCCATGGTGCGATCTCGCCCGCCAGAGGCATCACGTAACTCAGAGCCCAACATAGCGGCCTGCTGCCGTGTGGCCTGGAGCTGCTCCTCAGCTTGACGCAAGTGCTCTTTCAGGCCCTGGAGATGCACACAATGCATTAGGATGAGGAAACGTGAGTTATGTGAACACAGACAATCAGTCAAGAGTTTGGAATAGTTTTTATTTTAAATATTTTGAATACTCACCAAGGATGCATTTATTTGATCAATGATACAGTAATCCTTCAAAAAGTATTTGAATATGCACATTTTTCATGCTTAATTTTTCATAATTGTTCTTATTACTATCAATGTTGAAAACTGCTGCTTAATAATTTTGTGGAACTCTGATTCTTTGATCAATAGAAAGTTCAAAAGAACAACATATATTTGAAATATGAATCCTTTGTAACATAAATGTCTTTATTGTCACTTAATGATTAATTTAGTGCATCCATGCTGCATAAAAGTTTTATTTTATTTTCTTACTTACCCGAATCATTTATATGGTAGTGATTCATGGTTTTCTCGAAAATATTAAGCAGCAAAAATTGTTTCCAACATTGATAATAATAAGAAATGTTTTTTTGAGCACCAAATCACCAAATTTCTGAAGGACGTAATGGCTGCTGAAAATTCAGCTTTGCCATCACAGGAATAAATTACATTTTAAAATGCATTAAAACAGAAAACAGTTATTTTAAATTGTAGCAATATTTCTGTTATTTTTATTTACTGTATTTTTCATCAAATAAATGCAGCCAGTGGTGAGCATAAGAATCTTCTTTCAGAAAAATCAAATTGCAATTATTCAAAAAATTTAGACTGGTAGTATTTATTGTATTTGTATATATTCTTTAAATCAACGTCTATTACGGCATCGGTGGGCTGTGTGTCTCTCTCTGTGCGTAGTCGGTGTAGTTCATCCTGGTACTGTGCGATGGTGACCTCCCTGTTCAGCTCCACCGCCTTCAGCATCTGCAGCTCTGCACTGAGTTTAGTGTTTTCCAGCTCGGCGCTGCGCACATGAGACTGTAAGTGTGCACACACAACATAGATGCACATCACACGACTGATCAATGAATATGATTACACCTGATTAAATACATATGATACATATGAAAACCTGTAGATACAACACACACTTACTTTGTAAAGCTCCCTCTCATCTCTCTCACTCTTCAGTTGAGTTTGTAGACTGTCCCGCTCAGAAATCACCTTCTGTAGCCTGTCTCTTAAACTGGACAACGCAAAAAACGTAATACAGCATATAAATCCTCTACTATACATATGCATTCCAATCCAAATCTAATTCAGAATTGAAAATAAATATGTCAAAGAGAAAATGGAAATACTTAAAAAACAAAATTCATAACATTGATCATGTGCGTATGGATGATTAGATGTTGTTGACTCCAAGACGTTCAATGGATCATATCCAACACATCAGTTTTAACACAAACCTGCAGAGTTTAAGTGCTGCTGTCAACAAAGCAAAAGGATGGCAGATCAAATGCTAATATTATAAAATGTAATTTTTAAATTTTATTTATAAATAAACCTTTTTTCAATTTACCTCATTGTTATCATGAAAAAAATTATTACAAATAAATAAAATGTAATTAAAAGTTAATAGATTTCTATTCTGGTCTGGTGAGGTGTGTATGGGCCTTACCAGTCCACTTCGGTCTCTTTAAGAACAGCTTTTTGCTTGATTTCTAGCAGGTCCTGTTCAAGTTGTCTCACTCTAGCTTGAGCCTCCTCCTTCTCCTCCAGCAGGCCTTTCTGCAGCTCCTGCAATTGGACAGCATAAGCTATCAATCCCACCTTTCAGCCAATCAAAATACTCCAAGCATTTTATCCAATAGCACACATCTGTCAAACGTGATCTAACCAATCATTTAAGAAACATGTACAATCAAACACATACTTTACAAAATAGTTATTTCAGAAAATTGTACTAATCTTATAAACAATATCGGAATATTATCAGTAATGCAGGTATTAGTCTGATCCAGTCTATCCCCATCAAAATACAAAAAAGCAAGCAAGCAAACAAACTTGCAGAAAAAGAGGGGGGTTGGATTTCACTTTTGCGGCGGTGTCTCATATTTAACAGTCATCACCAGTAAATCACAGTAACATCTGGTTCTGAAAGCACGCATACACGCCTTGTCCTCCGGCTAATCTGGTGACTCGTGGGGTTTTACGGCCGATGATGTTTCGGAATTGCAGCACAGGCGAATAAAATGTGCGGTCGTAAAATTAGCAGCCACAAAATATATACTCATGTTCTCACGAGAAAGTGGAAGTCGGTTTTCATATGTAAGTTCTGACAGTTTAACAGACACATGCACACTTATGGCATATGAAAGGGTCTGTGTAACTGGGGTGTGAGACAGAAATATAAAAGTGTTTATGTTTTATTTGTGGTGTTCTCTGTCCTTTTGTGACACACATAATTCACACTTACAGACTTCAGTGGGGTCTCCAGAGGAAACACCAGGGGGCGCTGAAAGACCAGCAAAGCAACTGAATCATATCCTGCTGTTTTCTGGGCTCTTGTGGAGTTTAATGAGCTTTTTTGCATCAACACCACATCAGAGCCAAGATCCTTTTTTTCATATTCTATGCTGATGTTGAGGGAAAATCTCATTTTGTGGAAGAGATTTAACAACGTAAAACGTGGTAGATACTTGACATGACACTGACCATATTTAATAACTAATTGATGGGACTTACATGTTTTTTTTTTCTTGATTTATGCCATCTAGGGCTATTTTTGTGGCAAGAAAAGTTGACAAAACCAGTTGAAATAAGTAGATAAATTAATAATTATTTAAGAAAATAAATAAAAGATAGACAGGATCAACTGCCATTACACCGGTACACTACCGTTCAAATGTTTGGGGTAAAACAATTTAAAGAAATAAATCGTTTTATTCAGCAAGGATGCATTAAAATGTTACAAAATAATAATAATATTAGGCAGCATACTTGTTTTCAATGTTGATCATTTTGATGTTTATTGAGCAGCAAATCAGCACGTTAGAATGATTTCTGAAGGATCATGTGACACTGAAGACTGGAGTAATGATGCTGAAAAAAAAATTCAGCTTTGCATCACAGGAATAAATTACATTGTAAAATATATTAAAATAGAACATTTTAATAATATTTTACAATATTACTGTTTTCAATGTATTTTTGATCAGATAAACGCAGCTGAGTATAAGAGACTTCTTTCATGAACTTATAAAGTTCTTACTGACCCCAAACTAGAGAAGAGTATTGTAAATAGCCTTCATCAAAGTACCATGGTATTAATAAATGATGTAGCATGATACCATCACATTACCATATTTTGTAAAGGACAGTAAAGTCAAATTAAAAGGGAAAGACAAAAGAAAAGAATGTTCTGAAAATGCTGATGAAAAAGTTTGAATAAATGAGTTATTAATGGGAAATAATATGAATTAGGGCTGTTAACATTAACCAACAAAATGAAAAACTGTCCCACAGTCTCTTCAAACTCTGCCCTTCAATGACACCTCAGCCAATCGAATGTTTGCAAACCCCTTAGACATTAAATGACAAGCTTCTCACAGAGCATGAGGCTGTCACAAAAACAGTAATTTCAGTGATATGTATCCGGTAGTAGTGACATTTTATGTGTGGTATTTAAAAAAAGAGCACCTTTGAATATCATCAAAACAAAGCAGGCAAAACTGAAGCCGAAAAAGAGAGACAGAAAGAGCGGGAGAGAGAAAATCCCGTGACTGGCTGCTGTTGACTCAGTGACTGGGCAGGTCTCCATCTTTCTGTTGAGTGGTTTTGGTGGACATTAACTCCTGGGTGCGTGCTCGCGTTTGACGTCACGTCTACCCTCTGTGGTCAACATGGCTTCAGGCCCAAGTAAACTTTTCTCGGTCTCTTTCTCTTCATTCTTTCTCAAACTCCCGGTTCTTTCACTCGAAGTAAATCATCCTCAGCACAGTCAGATTTACATATGGAGAAATCACATGACTTCATTGGGAAGGTCAGTAATGCACACAGAGGCACAGTCACACGGCCATTATCTGATAAGATAAAGTGCTCTGTGGGAGTAAGTTCACCGTCAGTCAAACAGAAAAGCGTTTTACACTTGGAGACAGAAAGTCTTATAGCATGAATGTGCACATAGACACACAGGAGAGCGCTTTGATGTGCAGATAACTTGAACTTGTGATCTCTGGTGTGTTGCATGCAGCTTAAACACTGTGTGTGTGTGTGTGTGTGTGTGTGTGTGTACAGTAAGTCATCTTTGTTGCTTCATTGATTGGTCACTTTTATGTGCGAGTGTGTATTAGTGTGTACCTGGTACTGTTGTCTTTGTCTCTCCTGTAGCTGATCTCTCTCCTGTGTGAGGAGGTGTAGTGCTTTCTGCAGTTCTTTGCACTCCTGTTGAACTTCCTCTACACGCTGCTGCTCACACACACACACACACACACACACACATACAGATAATAAGCCAAAAGGAAAAAGACACGAGCTTTGTTCCCAAACCTGGTGAGATGCCTTGCTTCCTACATAGACAGCTGCCTTCTAAGACAGCATCTTACCATAATGAAAGCTCAAGAGTGACTGAGTTGGAATGCTCTACAAAGCATTCCACTCCATTCTATTTACAATCTTGTATTCAGATTGTAAATAGAGCTTTTTTAATTGACAATTCTTAATTTTCACAATGCATTCTTGCAAAGAATATATGCAACTCTACTTTATAATTTGACTAAAACAAGTTTGTTTAATAAGAGAAACCATGATTATGTTGCCTGTATTTTGCATCAGGAGCATAACTGTGATACCTTAAAATTCTGCATCCGCAGGCAGCTTACTAAGTTTTGGAACAAAGCAGAGATTTCCGCTCTTGTATGTGTTATTAGCATACCTCAAGTAGTCCGGTCTTTGTCGTCACAACCAGTATGTCTGAGTTCCCATCATCTTCCACTGTCAGTAGCTCCTCCCCTGTGGGCGTGGCTGAGCGGAACTGGAATGGCGTGCTCGCACCTCTGATTTCACCCGTGTATGTGACGTAGCAGAACTGATAGAACTCACCATCACTACGGGGAACATAATAACCTAGGAAACAGCATGTATTTGATTACCGCTTTTGTCTTTATCAGATGCACCCTCTTAAATAAATGTACAATAGAACTGTCTTCTGCAAACAAAGCAAAGCAAAAAGCGAAAAAAAAAAGACAAAACAAACATCAAAGATGAATTCTGCATGAACTTTCAAAAGTTCTGAAATAAAAAAGTATGACTCCTTCCATTTTAACTTAAATAACAGTGATAACTTGTCTGGTTGTGCAATATATATATATATATATATATATATATATATATATATATATATATATATATATATATATATATATATATATATTAGCACAATAACTAATTAACTACTAATAAATATTAATAACACCCACATTCACAGTCCAATTAAATTATGAGGGATGAAAGCAAAAAATGTGTGTGTGTGTGTGTGTGTGTATACCCTGAAAGATGATGGTTCGATGAACAGTGGATCCCTCAGTGTAGTTTTCAGGCATGGGAGACCAGAGGAACGTGTAGTAGTCTCTTGCACTGCTCCAGCCCACCTAACACACACACACACACACACATATACACACACACACAACAGCAACTGTGTCAGAACTAAAACTTTTGTGACCAGACCAATGAAGGCCTTTGAAAACGGTTACTGTAAACCATATAAAAACACTAGTTCATTTTGACCATAACAATTCAAGCAAAACTATATAAACACAGAGACTATATAAAAAAGTTTAAGGGACACCCAGTCAAAGCAGATGGAAAGTGAGTGAGAAAAAAAGGAACTTTACTTACTATCAATACATTAAACCTGAGGGAGATCTAAAGTCTTGAATACTTTGTTTCATATTGATTTCACAGGTTATAAATATCACAATGAGCTCAAAGAGGAATGGAAACACTTCTGTGGAATGGAAACACCTTCTGCACGTCTTAGGCACAGTGTATGTGCAGGGTTGGAAAAGGAGGCGTAACGGAAAAAAAGGAATGGGAAAAATGTGCAAATTTTACACTTGCTTCAAAGTCGGCTAAAAATGTTGTGGTTACTCTGAAAAGTGTGTGTGTGCAGGTAAATTTCATCATTTTTGCCTTTGCAAGAGTAAAAAAAGCAAGTGTAAAACCACACATATGTGTGTGCACATACATGAGTAACTGTATGGTTTTGCACAATTGTAAATTAAATATGATGGAAATGAAGTAGAGAATGTAATCCACCATCATAAACATGCCACATGTGGTTACATCTTACAGTTACAAACAAGCCACACACACACTAACACACACACACACACACACACACACACACACACAGTCAGCAATTTGTCATTGTGATTTTTCACAGCACTACCTGACATTTACTTTGATTACAATACATCACATCTGTAATCTCTTTTTTTTATGGAAAGTATTCTGCTTTCATCTGGAAGGCAGTCATCTGTGAAGAAATCACCTATTAATTACAGAGAAGAGAAGAAAAGAGGAGAGCAAGAGGAAAGAGAAAGAGAGAAGGCATCCGAGTGTGTTTCAAACAAGCCATGCTTGCACATACAGGACTGATAAATGATAAATTAAATAATAAGAGGGCTGACGTAACTATAAATCAGGTGCATAAGAACATGTCTGGCATGTGTGTGACAGCTTAATTATATAGTCCTTTTCAGAATGTGTGTGTGTGTGTCTGTGGACAAACTGTATGGATGTGTATATGCATGATAACACAGCATTTTTTAGCATTGCTTAAAGGTAGCCTGTTTTCAACATGTCTCAACATACTCCTTGATAAAGAGTACTATGTATGTTCACCTGGCCAACCTAAAAAGTTTTTTTTTTTTTTTTTTTTTTTTTTTTTTACACAGGTGTGTATGCAGTATTTTTTTGTACTGTGTGTACAAATAAATAGAAGAAAAAACTACAGCTAAATATATGTAAAACCTTACAAATAAAAATATAAAATACAAGTATTTAAATATAATAAATAACATTTAATATGAAATTATCAAATTAATTTTAAACTGAAATTTTGCACATTAAATAAAAAGGGATAATGCAAGTCCAATTTAAAACTCTGAAGCTAAATGTCTGTAGAGCTTTAAAAATTAAAAAGATAAAATATAATTATTTACATACAATTAATAACATTTCATCAAAATATTAAATGCAACCATTTAAAACTGAAATTTTGCACTTTAAGTAAAAAAAGGACATTGCAAGTAGAAATAAAGGAGCTGGAGGTAAATACTTTTAGGTCTTTACAAAAATATAATTAAATTATTTATATATAATTACGAACATTTCATATAAATATTACATGCAATTATGTAAAACTTAATTTTTGCACTTCAAATAAAAAGGGACATTGCAAATACAAATGTAAAAAAGCTGCAACTAAATATTTGTAGGACTTTACAAATAATAAAAAAAATACAATATACAAGTACAATTATTCAAAAATAATTAGCAACTTTTAATATAAAAGGTGAATTTAAGTTTTGCACTCTAAATAAACACTTTATTTACTTTATTTTAATTTTTTATTTTAGTTGAGTTAAAAAACAAACAAACAAACACCTGCACATAGAAAATGTGAGTAATTGTTAAATTATTATGCAACTCACTGCTGAAGGAGTAGTACTTCCTCAACAACACCAGAGGGAGCCTGTGGTTCACTAAGTAATATAAAGCACAGGCTAAGGTGTGTGTACTGAGTGTTTGTGAGTGCCTGAAGAATATTTCCCACATTACCTCATCGCTAATTTAAATACAAGTCCATAGATACTGTCTGAATACATCCAAGTGTGACTACAATTATCCAGTTATACATTACACATAACAGCTAATATCTGTTATTACACTGCATCTTATTGCAGATGCAAGGATGAAAGGAGAAAATATTAAAGCAAAAGAATAAGGAAGGCATCATTTGTCATGGAAACACTCATGGCATCCAGCACAACAGCACATGCAATCAAACACACACACACACACACACACACTGTAACTCTATTCCCCGTAAACTAACCATCAAAAACAAGAGTGATATTGAGTGGATTAACCATCTTTTTTCCAATCCACATTTTCCCCTGCAACCTACCACTCTAAATGCTGTCTGGAAAGATCTGGTTGATTTGAAGTGCCTTTTATACCAGTCATAAACTGTCACTGTATCTTAACAAGATGAAAAGTTTCCATGCGCTCGTTTCCTCTTGATTAAGTGTGAGATTAAATTTCAAGATGAAAGAAGAGCGAGAGAAAAGAAAGTGAGATTAAATTAAATCGGGATAATTTTCTTTCAAAAAGCATTTCTGTGTATGCAAGCCTAAATATTGTAGGCCCTGCACAGACCATATCTTGGTGAAATATTAACGTACGCCAACCTTAAAGATGCCAACCCAGTCTTTGGGATGTGGGATGATGAAGGGGGTGAGTGTGTAATGACATTCAAGCGCTGTCTGCGGGAGGAAGCTCTTCCCAACATTCTGGAAGATGACATGGGCAAAGTTGGACGTCTCCATGACAACACTTCCTCCTCCACCAGCAGATGCTCCTGTATTACAGGCTGATGACATCATAAGTGCTCAAGGAAAGCCTGTGATTGGTCTACCTGAAACAAGAAGGAATGTAAATAACAAAGAAATAATGAGGTTTAACTGACCCAATTTCTGTTTCATAACATAGGCAGGGGATATTGTTCAGTCAAATGCTCATTAGTACAAAATTAACCCCAACAGGGACTTTTTTCTGCATTATTACTCAGCTACTTACCAAATAAATAAAAGCACTTAAAAATAGTGATTTAAAATTATTTGATATTATTTTCAGAGACCTCAGAGGGCCATAACACCAACAAAAAAAATTGCTAGAAAACATTCCTTTTACGGAATTAAAGGACAATCATACAATATGGCCCTGGAATTATTTAAAAATTAACCAATCAGAATCAAGCATTCCTTAAAGTGTACATAAGGCCTTGGATCATAAGTCTCTCTTAATTCATTTTAAATCCTAAGATTTTCACAAAAGTTATATATATATATATATATATATATATATATATATACTATTTAAAGACAAAAGTGACAGCCACTTTGAAAGCTAAAAAAACTAATTGTATGACGGTGTGTATAAGCAATGCATAATTCAAAATAAACCTTAGGTCATTCTACTGCATTAAACTGTTATTTAGATGCTTAAATATATCTGAGCTGACATACAATTGGTTTAAACCCATGTACATCTGCATGAAGAAGACCTGCCCTATTTCAGGCAGGATGGGGCGATGCCGAGAAGGCCTGTGTGCATGCATGGCACTGCTGATGCTGCTTGCCATCCCTGCCCAGGCCTTTAACATCAATGACAGCAAATGACATATTCGCTTTGAACTCATTATATGACGGTTTAAAACATAATATTCCTTTTTAATCATAATAAAGCATGTTTGCGTAAACCGAAAGCGACTTTCTAGATATATTTCACTTGCATCATGTTGCTAACTAACAAGTCGCTGCGGATTGTAATCGTAGCTACAAGTATACTAGATGATGTGGCATGCGTCTATTTATTATACGGCGTAAATTACTGCCGGTGCCTTTAGAGGATAAACTGAAGAGTTTTAATCATCCCACTGCAATCCCACCCCTAAACACATCGAGATGGACCGCATGCAATTCCAACATATATTTCCAAGATTAACACTATATATATATATATATATATATCTATATTATAAGACGTCACTCAATATGTCCGTTATACCTGTAATCCATGTTTACTTGAAGATCTGTAACTCTTGTTATTTAGATTGCTAGACAACGCAGATTGAGCGCGTCTCTGTCATGTAGCTGAACCGGGTGTCAACATGTTTTGGGAATCTAGGAACGTCATGCTGCTTCCGGTCGGTTGCGCCCTGTGATTGGTTTATTTACTCTTTTCACCGAGATCCGTGGCTTACCATTGGTTACTGGATAAGACCAGCATAATAGAAGTGGGAATTCTGATTCTTTTCAGAGAATCGGTTCTCTCGAACAGGAACCGGTTCAAAAAAATACTAGTTTATAGAATGTAATATGGTTGCTGTATGCAGATCTGATTGTTTAGGTAACGTTTGATCATTTATTATGTTAAGAGTGAAATTAGAATAGTTAAATTTTCTTAGCAAAGTATATCAAAAGTGTATAATACATCTAGATCGGTATCAAATATGTATATAAAAATTTACTTATGTCACTGATATCGGGGCCTTTTTACAAATTATTTTACTTTCGTGATTACTGGATAAGGAATTTTAAATTCAACGCCGAATAAGTCCTATTTGTGCAACCAGTGTACTAGAAAGGGATATTTTATTCATTATTGTATTTTTTCAACGTTTGTTTTTGGAAGTATTCATGTAAGGTAGGTGTAATATAGTAAACGATAACGAAGGGATTTTCCACAAACTGTCACTCTCGGATTTGGACAACATGGTCATAAGTTCACTCAACGCCTACAACGTCTAGCCATTCTTTAATCTTTTAAGAAGTATCACCTTAATTCCATTCAAAGAAATCACAGCAGTAATTGCATGATATCTCACTGACGGTACGCAAATCCTTATCAGTGATTGGAGGAATGGTGCTGTCAATCATAGGACCCGCCCCCTGAGTTCCTGACTCGTACTGTATTGAGGCACCGAGGTCAAGAGAAATAAGCATGGCCGCTTTGTTCAGAGGGTGTCGAATTTTTTTTAAAAGAAACAATAAGCATGTGGAGCTCACTTTGGGTATGTTGTTTCCTTATTAATTATCCACTGACAGACCAAAGAGGTTAAAGCGCCGCTAATGTTATTGCCAAGAGCAGTTTGGAAATGTTGTTTTTGCTTTTTTTTTTTTTTTTTGTCAGTCTGCAAAATATGTTAACACATTAAATATACTTGGACATATATGTCAAAGCATATGAACAGATATTGTGCACAATGAGCAAGTCGCTGTTTACTTTTTGAGGATCAGAAATGTAAGTTGTGCAATGCAGCTGGGGTTTAGGAGCTAACAGGTTTCACTGTAGTTCAAAGTTTTTTTTTTTTTTTAAATCGCAAACTTTAAGCTAAAAAAAAAATGTGTTGTCAAATTAAAGACCTCAAGTAGTCGTTTTAGGCAAATAATGTTTATTGTGTGTACATCAGAGTTTTCCTCTAAACATCTGGATGTGTATGGACATGAAAGTGTTTATGAAAAAAATTATATTGAGGGTTACAAAGTCTTGCAAAGACTTCTTAATAGTGTGCAGTGTGTTATTCCATGAATTTGATGTTAAACCAACATTGATTTTTACAGATTTGCACCTGAAAGCTCACATATTTCACTTCTCCCTTACATAATTACGGTTTTATAGACATGAAAGCCAAAAAAAAAATTGTACTGCCAGTTTTGTTGCACTCTCTGACTATAATAGCTTTCTGTTTCTATAACGAGGATTTTATTTTACTATAATTTTTTATTTCTTTCTGTGTGTGGTTTTTCAGTATCCTGCAGATCAATGGCTTCCAAGACCCCAGTGGGTTTTATTGGACTGGGTAACATGGGGACACCTATGGCTAGAAATTTACTGAAGCATGGATATCCTGTCATTGCTACAGATGTCTTCCCAGAGTCTTGCAAGGAGTTTCAGGACTCAGGAGCGCAGGTATTAAATATCTATTTCTCAAACAATGTGCTCAAAGCAAAATCAGTCACCTTCTTTCCTTTGTGTACACTTTACGGTTCTGTGTATGAGCCTGTGGAAATAATTGCCCTTGGTTGTCCTCCCAGATCCTGGATTGCCCTGCTGAAGTGGCTGATAAAGCTGACCGCATCATCACCATGCTACCGTCCAGCCCCAACGTCATTGAGGTTTACACAGGACCCAATGGCATACTTAAGTAAGTCTTTTTACTTTAAACTCTCAATGGTGTTTAATTCAATACTGACTGAATTTTAAAACATTGGAGAAACTGTTGTTCTACATTACCATGATTTGTTTAAATTGGATATATAAATCGGCGTAACGTTTGTCTAGATTATTTATAATGATTAAAAATAGTCCAAGATTAAAGAGTTTCCACTGACTGTATGATTAGTACAAGTCTAGGCTTAATCTAGTAATTCTTTTAAATCTACCTTAATTCTGGGACAGTCTGGTCTGTAGAACCCATGTGAAAGTTTTGGAGTAAGAGTTATGTAGGCTTTTTATGACTGATGCTGATACAGATATCTACAGCTGCTATATAATATATGCTGCAGTTCAAAAAGTTTGGGTCATTTTATTTATTTAATTTTTTTGATTGATTGATCATATACTTTTATTCAGCTATGACACATTGGTCAATTGGTCAAAAAGTGAGATTATTTTTCAAAGACTACAAAACATGTATGACATCTATTATTCTATAAAAATGTTAAGCAGTACTGTTTTCAATAGGGATAATAAGAAGAAATGGTTATTTAGCACCAATTCAGCATATTAAAATGATTTCTGAAGGATCATGTGACATTGAAGACTGGAAAATGCTGAGAATTCAGCTTTCCCAACACATGAATAAATTACATTTTAAGATAAAATTAAAAATTGTTTATTAAATTGATATAATATTTCACAATATTACTGTTTTTACGGTATTTCTGTAAATAAAATGGCAACTTGGTGATCATAAGTGGCTTCTTTCCAAAATTTCATTAAAAATGTAAATATTTACTCAATATATTTGTTTATTATATAATGACAAATCTATTGTTAATGTTAAAAAAAAAGCTAACTGCCCACTCGGGCACAATTCCAGGCTGCAACACAAGTCAGATTGAGCAGAGGACTCGTCTGGTTCTTGTAGTCTTGGACCTGATGGCAGACAAGGTCTTCACAGGGGATCTGTTATGTGTGTTGTTTATATTATATTTATTACATATTATAATAAATATATTATATATTTAACTTATACCAGGTTAAAAATATGGGTCTTTAATCTACTTTTAAACTGATAGAGTGTGTCTTCCTCCTGAACAATGCTAGATAGATTGTTCCAGAGTTTGGGTGCTAAATAGAAAAAGGATCTTCTACCTTCAGTTGATTTTGATGTTCTACACTGTATAAAAAATAAATTAAAAAAATCAGTTAAATTTACAGTAAAAAAAAACTGGCAGCTGTGGTTGCCACAGTATTACTGTAAAAAATATGGAAGAAACTTCTTATGGTTTTTAAATTTAATTGTAGTACATAAAACCAGTTTCATTAACTGATATAATAATATACCAACTAGGGCTGGACGATATGGCAAAATTTATATCACAATATATTTCAGTCGATATGATATATTTCCGATATCGATATGAACATTATTAAAAAAGCCTTGTAAAAACTGCCAAGAATGCCCACAATAGATGTCTGTGCATAAAAATTAATTTGCCAAGTCTATGACCATATAATATTTTAGAAAAAAACAGCACAAATAAGTTAATGTTCAGCATTTTGTATTTAGCCTTCATACAAACAATAAATGTGAAATCACTGTCAAATAATCATCTCAGTCTCACCTAATTAATATTAATATCTTTAACTTCAAACTATAGGCTAATATACACTATCAGTCAAAAGTTTTTGTACAGTATATTTTTAATGTTTTTTTTTTTATTCTCTTCTGCTTACCAAGCATGTATTTATTTGATCCAAAATACAGCAAGAACAGTAACATTTGCTGCTCAAAAATAATTTGTTGAAATGTAGATTTTTTTTTTTCAGGTTTCTTTGATGAATAGACAATTCAGAAGTACAGCATTTATCTGAAATAGGAATTGTAACATTATAAATGTCTTTATCGTCATTTTGATCAATACAATTTTGAGCATCCTTGCTAAATAAAAATATCTGTAATTTATTTCCATAAAAAAAGAAAGAAATCATGCTGACTCAAAGCTTTTGAATGGAATAATTTATAATGTTACAAAAGCTTTTTTATTCCAGATAAATGCAAATCTTTGGATCTTTATATTAATCAAATAATCCTGAAAAAAAATGTACTCAACTCTTTTAAATATTGATAATCACCAAATCAGCATATTAGAATCATTTCTGGATCATGTGACACTGAAGACTGGAGTAATGATGCTGAAAATGCAGTTTTGATCTCAGGAATAAACTACATTTTAAAATAAAGCCATTATTTTAATTAGTAAAACTATTTCAAAATTAAACTGTTTTTGCTGTACTTTGGATCAAATTAATTAAGGCTTGGTGAGCAGAAGAATTCTTAAAAAAAGAAAAACATTATACAAAAAAAAAAAATCTTTCTGTCCAAAAACTTTTGCCTGGTAGTGTAAGCTGATTATTTTTACTGGTTGAAACAACAGAAAACAAAAAAATAAAAAAATAATGAAAAGTGCTCAGAGTTACTGCAGAAAAAAAAAACATATTACTGGAGACGGACTTGAATGCAAACTGATTGTCTGCCAGCAGGGGGTGCTATGAGAGCGGTAGAACCAGGGGGCAAGGAACTCGACCGGAAGTTGAAGTCGGGTGGGGGCTGCCATCTTTTAGCAGAACTTCACTTGCGTTAGCATTCCCATTGACTCCCATTCATTTTGGCGTCACTTTGACAGCGAATAACTTTACATTTGAGGCGTTTAAAGACTCTGTTTGTCCATTATTTATTTCTAAAGATACACGACAATGTATAAAGGGCTCCATTACCTTCTATGTAACATTATGGCCCCGTATAAACAGTTTTTTGTAAAAAATAGGCTAACGATTGCGTCATAACCACTCGTCTCTCTGTCGCATTACCGTACAGACAGGAGGAGAAGCTTGCAGGCAATTAACTTAATATGGCGTACTGGCATTACATTTTAAAATACTATACAAAATAATTAATCAGAATACTTACTTCTGCTCACTCACGACAAAGAACTCCCCGCTCAAGCTCACAGTCTCTGCAAGATTAACGATGGCAGTTTGCACGCACAGCTACTTGAAGATCTACATCTGTCAGACAGGTTGCTGACGTCGTCAAGCTTCGTTTGAGTCTGCGTGTCAGAAACGGAAGTGCTAAAAAATGCTAAAAATGGGCTTCACTTGTCTCATTTGAGTTCCAATGGGGTCGCTGTGTCCATTTCTTTTACTGTCTATGGGTAGAACTAGCGGTTTCTCCAGTAATGGCTGTAATCAAAGCAGCTTCGCTATTAAGAATGATTCTTAATCAGATAAAATCAAAATGCCATCGAAGTACTTTTGCTCCAAGCGATATGAAATACCTCTAGTTTTGTTTCTTCCAGCTGCTCTCCATTTTCTAGGCTGCTCTCTTTACACAGTGTTGGACTGTTTTTCTTAAGCTTCTTTACACCTAAAGGAGTAACAGTGTCTAAAGTGCTAGAAAAGAGAGAGTACTACCATATTTGTAACAAGAGGTTTGCAGCTTTAGCTGTATGGAGTATACATGAGACTAGATAATGATCTGAGATATCAATGTTCTGCTGCAGAATTTCAATGCCATTGACATCAATTCCATGGGATAGGATTTAATCTAAAGAATGACAATGAGTAGGTCCTGACATGTGTTGTCTAACCCCAGTAGAGTTTAGAATATCTATAAATGCTGATCCCAATGCATCCTTTTCATAATTTTTAAAAATTATCTTTAAGTAGTAATTATTAAACATATAATATGTATCATTTGGATTTCACAACCGGTTAGGCTGATTAAAATATTTCTGGGCTTCTTGTTATGATGTTCTGTTCTGTGATTTTGCCCTTTTCTTAAGGAAGGTAAAAAAAGGCACCCTTCTGATTGACTCCAGCACCATCGACCCTGAAGTGTCCAAAGAGATGGCTGTTACTGCTGAGAAGATGGGTGCAGTGTTCATGGATGCTCCGGTGTCAGGAGGTATGACCAACCTGAAAACAACCTCTTATTACCATTGACAATATATTCGCTCAGTTTAATTGACAATTCACATTGTTTAAATTTCTTGTAAGTGCTCACTGTGGAGATTAGGGCTGCATGATAGTGCAATATTTTATTTTTCTGCGATATATATTGGGATATGAAATTTAATCAAAATTTTTCTTACAAACAAAAATGGGGTGAGCACACTTACGTTCTCGTTTTAAATGATTTAAACATCGACACCATTGTGTCAATTGATGAATATGCGCGAGGGAGAGAGCAAGACAGCGCTCGTGTTGTTTGAAGACGGTGAGTGTGCGGCCGGGGCTCGCTCACTCACTCTCTCTCTCTCGCTTTCTCGCTCTCTCTCGCTCTCTCTCTCTCTTTCTCTCACTCTTTCTCTCACGCTCTCTCTCACTCTCATTGTAATGTTTTCTGAAACGTGGTCAGTAGGGGAAGTCCTTTGCCAAATTGGAGAAAATGAAATGTTGGTTTTAAATGTGTAGAAATAGAAATGTGATTTATGACATGGAATTTTTTGTAAGAAAATTGTATTGAGGTAAAAGGACAAATAGTCTAATAAAGATTTTGTTAAGCCTCTCTCTCTCTCTGTCTCTCTCTCTCTCTCTGCCCTGTTAAACTGACAGGACTTAAAAACACATGCAAATGATAAACTTTCACTCTATGATGGTTAAGATGTGCAATTAATCCCCGGATCACATTCGTCAAGGGCCGGGGAGCACCTGGCCCATACAGTTAATGAATAACGGATCAACTACGACAGCCTACATCAGACATCCTGCGATGTGACTATGGTGAATCCGTACATCGCAATATCGATGCTTAAAGGACACATCGTGCAGCCCTAGTGGAGATGCAATTACATTGTTAAGTGTTGTTTAATGATAGAACTGTGTTCTCACTAAGGCTTTTATTGAGTTCTTGATGTCTCAGTCACCTTTTTTATTATTTTATCATTTTAATTTCTTGTACCCATAGATGCTTGTTCCTATGGCTGATGCTCTGTTACAGATAAGTTATATATTGCAACACAAACTCAGGAAGTTTTAATTTTGTATTTTCTTTAATTTTTTTTTTTTTAAGTTATCATTTATAAGGCAATTATAGTCCTTTTTAATGCACATTAATGATTTTTTTTTACCTTGGTGTCAGTGTAGCAGAATATTTCTTTCTGTAGAGTTAACTGAGACAAAGAAACCTACAATTTTCCAGAAACACAAACACGCTCCCGTTATATTATGCAGATTCTCTGGGAAGGCTCTGTGACAGGGCCTTTAATGGCCTGAGCCGTTATGGAGGACAGCGCTGTCAGTAGCTTTCACTTTGATGGAGCTTTAATGTTGGCTTTCCCAGTGCCAGGGCCTTTCATGTAGATAAAAGGCCATAAAGAGCCGAGAAACTGTCCTGGACAAGCACATTTTTAAGATGCACAAGTTGTGTGAGTAGGGAAACTCCTCAGGCATTAAAGTTTTGTTGGATGTATGTTTACCGATTGGCGTCTGTAGTGCAGACAAGATTTTAAAGAGCCTGTGTGTGGACTAAGCTATAAAAAAGTGAATGGGTGTATGTGCTTAAGCCTTTGGACTAGATTGAGATTTAACCCTTCCTTAACATCTTAGCGGTGGTGATTTACCATTTTCGTCAGATTATATCCTTCTTTCCTTTTGAACAGAAGCCAAATTTATGACTTGGAGACTTGTAAAAAAAACTTATATTTTTGTGCCCAAAAACGTAATGCAAAAGATTAAAGAAATAATTCATCCAAAAAGAATAAAATATATTTTTATTGTCATTATTCAGTCAGGCAAACTCTGAACCCTCATATGATTTATTTAATCATCTGTCCAGTCTTTTTAATATAATGAAAGCAAATTGGGACTAAAAAGCTCAAAGGTGACAAAAATAAGTGCACTATATTCCAAATGGCCAAAATTTAAGTCATTTAATAATTTTGTATCTTTTTTTATTGCCTGCTTATTGTAATTGCATAGACAAACCCAATCACTACATTAAGATTTCTCTTTTTATTTTCCACAGAAATATATACAAATGAAAACACATTAAATTTTGGGGTGAATTATCGCTTTAAAACTTTTTAATTATTATTACTGTTGTTGTTGTATTTATTTAAAAAAAAAAATTATCTGTCCCTCCTAGGCCTATTCATTTGGCAAAAAAATCCAAAGTCAGTTATATTATACACCACATAAAGTAATATAATTTAAAAAATACAACACTAAAATAGAACGAAGCACTCAAGATTCCCTGAATCCAAGCGTTGTACACATAAACAATAGATTATGACCTGAACATTAAGAGAAGGTTTATATTTATCATTAGTGCGGGGCAAGAGATAATTTCTCATAGCCCAAATAATCAGCCTCCAAATGTTTATCAGGTCTGTGGGGAGCATTTATCAGACCATGTTACAAAATACAGCAGCACTGTTACTTAAATAAGCAGAGTGCCCAGAAGGTGGCACTCCAGCCATCATGACGCCTTTGTGTCTGTTCCCAGTGATCTCCCATCTCCTAGCCTCTCATGTAAAGTCTCTTTTGTGGAAATGAAAATTTGCATGTGTGTGTGAATGAGATCATGTTGTATTTTTTAATGCTGATTTTCTTTTGATATAATTTTATACTCTTGGTTTTATGTTCCTCTCTCTGTGCGTCACTAAGGTTTGGCACATCAGACTGTGTTTCTCAAATAATACAGTCGTAAAATGACAAACAAACTCTCGGCCTCTCTCTCTTTTTCGTTCTTTTTGTCTTTTTTGCATAGATTTGTAATAAACTCAAAGGCACAAACCTCACTGTCTGCTGTTGCAGAGTTGGACCCACAACAAACCCGGCTAACGTCACATGCTCTGAAACGTGGGGTGTGTGGCCATTGCTGCATCTAACAAGTGCTTGGCTAGTTAACAGTAATTACTCACATTCCTCGGTTTTCGCTGAGATTGCGGCCACACTGTCGCTGACTCTCACTATGAAGCTCACGGTGGGAAAACTTCGGCTTTCTGTGCAAGAGAGCGTTTGTCACAGTTTTGTGTGTGGTGGGACTGGGTTAAGTCTGGTTTTGTTTGTGTTTTGGTGCATTGCTCTCACGGAGTCTTAACCTCAAGTCAGCGCGGTATTTACTAAAGTACGTAACTCGTAATGTATATTTATTTTAACGTGGTCACTTGCCATATTTGCGTTTTACATTTAATCTCCCCTTTGTTTTCCTTGACCTAATTTTAGGCCTCTTCTGAATGTGTGAAATGATCTTCTTTTCTTCTCTCTTCTCATTTATTATCACTGATCTAACAGCCTGCATACATGAGCCGTCTCGATGGAACAGCTTTCACCCTGCCTTCACCCATCAGGCCCATAAGTAGATCAGTGCTAATAAAGGAGAAAATGACAATCTCAGGCTTTCAGATGGTCCTTTCAAAATGCATTAGAAGTTTAAAGTGACGTGTTAATGTCAAGTCCCTCACATGACCAAACAGACTTGAAAAATAATATTTAGATTGCATTATTAAATGAGTGCTTTAGTCAGACCTGTTTTGACTTTTAAATGTTAATCAATTTTCATAGCTATGTTGTCTCATGCCTAAAAGTTTGTTGTAATATACTGAAAATGTAATGCATATTAATTTTCCAAATTATTACTGTGGCATATATAATAATGAAAAGGGCTGTAATTTTTTTAATTTGAATTTTACTTTTAATAACAAAAA
This sequence comes from Carassius auratus, assembly GCF_003368295.1. Classification (NCBI taxonomy): domain Eukaryota; kingdom Metazoa; phylum Chordata; class Actinopteri; order Cypriniformes; family Cyprinidae; genus Carassius; species Carassius auratus. The sequence continues at coordinate 6,164,002 of NC_039286.1, forward strand.
TATTTATAACAATGGACAAAATGTTCAGAAATGCATTGCCAATCCATGCAAAGAATAATTCATAAACTGATTTATATAATATGTGTAATAAAATCAGTGTCTGTGTGATTTCTACATGTATTATTTCATATGATTAGTATTTTATATTTATTATTTTTGCATTATATATATGGAACATTTGAATATTTAAAATATTATTATTATTATTATTATTATTATTATTATTATTATCGTTGTTGTTTTTATAGGGTCTTCCAAAATTTATTTGAAGAGGTCAGATGTAAAAGCCTGAAAAATTGCCATCTGTAATGTTCTTTTAAAATTAGCTGCTTTTTTTTTTTCTCAGGCTCTTATGTGTAGGTTCAGTATTTTACTTTAATTGCAATGAATAGTTATTTTCACTGCCTTTAAAGTGAAATGACTGCACATTATAATAGGAGCCTGAGAAAAAAAAGAATTGGATTTTAGAAGATTTCAGATGGCACTCTGAACTCTCTTAATAAATTTTTCTATAATTAATTACCAAAACATTTTAAACTTTAATTATTTAGGGGGGTGGAGGGGTCTGTGCCTAAATAAATAAATAAATATATATATTTATATATTTATTATTATTATTATTATTATTTCAAATGTGTTTATAATGGAATGGATTTTCCAACCATATATAGGTGTATTATGTGTGTTTCAGCATAAATGGCATGCCGTCCCCTATATCATTTTTATGTAAAAAAAAGAAAAAAAAAGAAAATAATAATGTGTGTGAATCTGAGTTTTCATGTTTCATAGCTACAGTGTTAATTAAGTCTGTTACGTTGTTACCTGATAGCATTAACATTACTCACTCAAAACTGTAGGATAACTTGATGGGACAGCAGATGCCCCTTAACAATAGAAAATGTGGACTTTAGATTGACCAGAAACAAGATTACTCATGGAGAGGTGGATCCTCAGATATGTCCTAATGTAGATCAGCTTTCCCCGTGCTGTTTTTGGATGCTGTGAGCATGCTCATTAATATCTCTGCCCTCTGTCGGCCGGAGCAGGAGGGGGAGGAAGAGACTGCCTGATAGATAGGTGAGTGACAGAGGAATTAGCATAACAAGATACTCGCTGGGAAGGCCAGGGACTGTGAGACGTGTGTGAAGGGGGTGGATGGTGTCTGTCCTGGACTCCAGATGGAAACAGACCCATAGCAGCTGTCTAACCAGGACTTTTATAGCAGTGTGTGTGCGTGTGGTTTTATAATGTTGAGTCTGAACAGGAAAGAATTATCAGATATTATGATAGAAAGCAATTTTAAGACTTTAAATTAAAGTTTTAAGACCTGATTTTTTAATGTCTGCACAGTGTGATGTGTATATGATTGCTGCACTAAGAAGTGAATGAAAAGCTGTCCATCATTTTCCGATGTCATCTGGTATGCACGTGTGCCCCCTGTCGAGGAACTGTCATTCAAACCCCCCTCTCCCACTTTAAACAATCACTGTGGGTCACAAAAGTGTGTGTGTAAATGTGTACCAATCATCCACAAGATAAGTGTTGTTAAGCAGCTTTTAAGTCCTCAATTATGGAAAATTTGGAAATGCTGATGATGGTGCTATTCGATGAACATGTGTGCATGTGTGAAGGGCCGCTAATCAGCATCCTTAGGAGCCGATGTATGATGGCTCTTGGCCTGGGAGATCATTGATTCCAGATCATTCTTCACTTGTTGTCCACACTCCGAGGGACCATGCGGTTGTGTGGCGAGGAGGAGGGTGACGATGGCGGTGATTAAAGTCCTGCTTCACATGAATGATGAAGATAATTTGTGCAAGACTCTCTTGTGAACGTGTGAAGGCAGGCACGTTTCGTCTATATGGCCAGCTTGGGCAGAGCCCCACCAGAATATTCATAGCCAACATAAACCTCTATATAAACTGAAACAATAATAAGTTGTAAATGTGTTCAGCATTCTGCAACAAATATTTTTTCAGATTTAAGTCGTAAAGTAAGCAGTATATAGTAAAATCCCGTGCATGGCTTTAGCAGGCATGTATACATGATACTAAGCGGGGCAGACGGTGTCTAACCCCCCCCCCCAAGCTCAACAGCGCCCCACAATTGTGCGATGTAAATCTGTGGTGAAAACGGGAACTGCAGCGCGTTCTAAGGCAGTAACTAGTTGGCATATCTTTTTTTTTTATACTTTGAGTAGTGGATCAAATTAACAAAGTATAAATCCTTTACTTTAAAATGCTCTGTTGAGCATCCTTTACTTTAAAAATGCTCATATATGTTGCCTTTATATGGTTATATTGTGTTTGTTTTATTATTATTCTGAGAATAGACATACAATCGTCTTTCCTCACACGAATTGCTTCACAACTTTCTAAATAAACATTTGGAGGTGATAAATGCTATATTAAGGCAATTATAATACAGCATTTTATGCTGTTCTCCGAGCTTGTCAATCATTAGCACGCCACCCACAGGATAACCCAAGGACATCTCTGCCAAAATTTTATCCGCATATGTCCGCAGAGATTAGAATATAAAGTTTACAATTTTATTTTCATATATTAGTGCTATGATCCAGAATCTGCCCCATCTGAGAATCTGCAGATCTGCAATCTGCAGAATCTTGCATTTGATTGATCTGTGTGAATTTCTCATGTGTGTATGTCTTTATATATGTAAAAAGAAGTGTATTAAGTTTTCTTGGTGTTTTCATTTGTCTGAGAAAGTATCTCCTTTTGGTTGTAATTATAGGTTTAGCCACATGAAGCTAGTAAATATGTTTGTTCCAGTCACACTAGTATGAACTTTCCCCACTGCATCAAAAACCAAAAAAAGTTTCTTAAAGGCATAGTTCACCCAAAAGAGAAATCTTTGCCATCATTTACTCACTCATAGCATGTATGACTTTCTTTCTTCTGTGAAACACCATAGTGTCAGTAGGGCTGTATTGAAACAAAACTGAAAATGCGATTATGGCTTAGTGAGATTATCAAATTGCAAAGTCACTTAAGACGTGCATTAAGCACGCGATTGCGCCGATAATCTTCCCAAACTTGTAATCAGAGTCACTGTCTGTGTCTCAACAAAACAGAAGATTTATGGCCTCTCTGCAGTTTAAATGCAATACTCATATTTAAAGTCATAAATATTATTATTATTGTAATTTTAAAGTTGTATTCTAAAATAAATTATTCATTACAATAAATATTACATACATTTTATTACAATATTACATATTTCTTATTTTGTTTTATATTATTTGGTAGTAGTAATAAGGATAGTAATTATTTTTTTATTTATAGTCTTATTGACTTATTGACCTTTTTTTTAACTCACAATCCTAAAAAACTTCATATGTGTTCATGTTAGTTTTTTGTTCATTTGCTTGATCTATACAGTGTTGTTGTTTTGGACCCCGTTGACTTTCATTACATAACAACATCTTCAGAATATATTATTTTGTGTTCCACAGAAGAAAGTAAGTTATATTGTTTTGCAACAACATGAGGGCAGGTCAATTATGACAGAATTGTTATTTTTTTATAGGTGATTTCTGTAGATGTTCAGTACAGCATGAGAAAAACTAAACTGGCTCATCAAGTTTAAGGAGTTTAGGTGGCATGAGTTCTGTATGCATTTACTGGCCTGATTATCCAATATGGACAAATTTAGCTTTGATCGTAAACTAAATGAATCATTGACATCCTCTGATTTTATCGAGGTTTACCTAATGTTTTTACAGCAGTGTTTCTGGTATTGGAAACACCATAAGAACGGTTCCTAGAATGTCCTCTCGAGATCTCTTTAATGTCCTGCCAGCACAGGCGTTTAGAGAGACAGTCGCTTTCGAATCCCTATTGTATGTTTGTGATCAATGCTGGTCTTTTTACAGTCAAAAAGAAAGTTATTGATCAGCTCAGGAGGCTAGCTGATAGATTGCAAAAAGGACAAGTGTATTTGTGTATGCGTCTGGGAGGGCTGAATAAAGAACTGATTTCGTCATTTAGAGTCTTTATTACTGTCAGCAGTTCTAGAGGTTCAAGAGGTTCGCATGGGGTTTTTATTTACACACAATAAAGGCTCTGCGATCTACACGCTCGATGAGGTGGTTTAAGCTCCACCGTCTCGCTTTGCCTGAGAAAATGTTCTCATATCCACAAATGTAGTTTAATGTAACTTTGCCACTAATTAAACATTTCGGTGTTGTAAAAAGCGCTTAAAGCATTAACTGTTTTTTTTTTTTTTACTGTTTAAAGTGCTGGAAAGAGAGTTTGTGGTACCTGACACCAAAAATAACTGCGTACGTCTCCGTCAGAACTCACGTCCATGTGGGTTTCTTCATAAGCCTATATATTTACTGTCTTTCAATCTAATGTAGAGTTGATTTTTGTACTTGTTTGTTGAGCAGTTTCGCTTACCTGATTTGGGTAAGCGAGAGCTACTCAGGTCATCTTAACACCTTTGACCTTTTTTAAATGCATTTTACAGATCTTTCACCAAAAAAAAAAAAAAAAAAAAAAATATATGTATATATATATATATATATATATATATATATTTCATTAGATTAGATTAGGCCTACATGATAAGTCTTGGATTTCAGTTTATTTTGCCATAATGACCAGCTTTTCTGTGTGTTATTAAATAACTGAATAAATACTCAAGTTCATCAATGATAGATGTCAGTTGACTTTAATTACTTTATTACAAGTCTTAATAGAAAACTAACATTACCTTAGGCAAATACATAGTTTTAATTACATAGTCCATAGGACATTAAACAAAGATTTGACCGTAGAATGCTGCAGTTGACCAATTAGATTCAAGTATTTAAATGAGCCACATTATTACGTTCGTCCTTTGGTATGATCTTGTATTTTTCTTTTTAGGCCACTGTCTGCATTTTCATATTGCTCTAGCATTACTTTTAGCATTGTAAATATGCTAATGGGATGTCTTCATTAAATGTAATAAAGCAGTTGAATCTAAAAAAGCGTGCACATTTTGAAAGTAAAACTGCATACTAATGCTTGTTTACAGAAAAACAAAACAAGCACACATGCATTTATTCTTCAAGATGCTATGTAGAGTAAGGGAAATGACAGACACTCGGAGCTAATGAGAGAATTATTGATGACTGATAAGTACGGCTAAAATCAATAAGGGGAAGTCTCTCTTTTTTCTTTCTCTCTCTCATTCTCTTTACCTCTGTTTCACGCGATCTATCTTGCATCAGCTCTTTTCTCTTGGTCTTTAATAATTAACTTCAGCATTATTAGCTTCTCAGTATAAACAGCTTATTCATTAGTGTTGACATGCACACAAACAGATCACTCACCTCAAAGCACTGCATGCTTTTTTTCTCATGTCATATTGTATCTGTTGTGTGATATACATTGGATTTGTGTGTTATGTGGATATTAGGGATTTCAGTGCAGCAGATGTAGTTTTTTTTTTTTTTTTATCTGGCCAATTTTATTGCTTTAATTGCATTCTAATCGGGCAAATCCCCGGACACACATATCTATGTCAGCAGTGTTGAAAGCACCCCTCCCATGTAGAACATGGCACGCTTTAACGTGATTGGCCACGCTTGGTCCTTTTAAGGCGTGGCGCTTAATTGAACATGATAAAGTGTAAAGTTAATTACCCCATAGAGCTGTCACTCATACCCCAGGGGGCGTGTTCACTTAGGGGGAGGAGTGTCGCTTCAGGCACAGCTGTCGTACGCAAGTGTATGTGTTTGTGGGGAGGGGGACAATAGGTCCTTGTCCTCAGAGAGTTGTGAAGGATGATTTGGACAATCGGCTTTTAAAGGCAAACACTCAAATGTTGTCCCGCTGGTGCCAGACAGCTTATTAATACCCTCCTCTGCCCTAAAACGCACACGCACACACACACACACACACACACACACACATACACTGTTGACTAAATCCTGACCTGTTTATGTTAAATTAGAAGGTTACATTTAGTCATTTATAATGCTTCTCAGCTGTACAATAACTGTAGAAAGAAAATGGTGATCGCATGATAAAAAATCTTTGGATCTTTGAACATGTAGTAAGACATTAATGATGTTGTTGTTTTGTTTTTTACCATGTTGATGTGCCATAACTAATATGAAGTAAGTTTAATTTAGTTTAGTTTAGTACTTTGACATAACCGTCTCTTGAGGCCATCATTATAATGGTACCACCACAGCACTTACAGATATACACACTGAAAACTGACAATTTAGTGATTCTGTGCACATGTTACTATGATTTCTCAAAGCGTGACTGTGTTTTGTCCAGGTGTTGGTGCAGCCAGTCTGGCTAAACTCACCTTCATGGTGGGCGGAGTTGAGGAGGAATTTAATGCTGCCCAGGAGCTGCTCACGTGTATGGGAGCAAATGTAGTGTACTGCGGCCAAGTTGGGAGTGGACAGGTAAATACACACAAACATGAATATCCTTTAGCCTATAATCATTTATACATTCTAGAGATGGTGACATCAGTGGAACTTCATAGAAAACCATGGTATGACCACCACGACATTTTTGAGAATCATATCATGTTCTGAAATGGCCAAGTTTTTTTTTTTTTTTTTTTCAGCATGCTCTGTTTAAACCGAGCGGCAACCTCCCGCTCTCTCTCGTGAGGCCAATAAGGAAGTGACTAAAACTGCAATTCATCGATTGGCCGCTTGAGGCTGGCTGCAGAAGAGAGTCAGTCCCATAGACTCCCCATGTTAAAATGCCCAAATTTACAGCAGAAAAAAACATGTTTACAGCCTGGTTCAAAAAATGATTTTGGTCTATATTGCTAATTTTGCCCTTCATGACAACTGTGAGGGGGGTGATTTTTTTTATAACTCATCCGTTTAGATTATATTAAGCCTTAAAGTTCTGCATAATTAAGGGTGTGGCCACTTGAGTGACAGGTGGATTGCCGCTGCTGACAATGCCGTCGTGCTAGGTGGGCGTGGCTTCAGCAATCAGCTCCCGCCTTTTTGCCCATTTTCGATTATCCGGGAGAGTCGCGCGGTGACGCGCTGCCAAGATGGCGACGGCACGCTCTGCACACTTTAGGCTTCAAAACCGCCATTGAGAAGTCTATGGGTGACATCACGGACACTACGTCCATATTTTTTTTACAGTCTATGGTTTAAACACATTCATTCAAGATCAGTCTAAATGAGAGCTTTTTAAAAAGTAAACTTTCAGCTCATTTAAAATGCTTGCAAACTTAATTTCCCTCATTTTGCTTTTCTATTGTTATATTATCATCTATCCTGTGTCAAGTTTCTGAAGTGTCTTTGACACTGGTAGTTGACAGCAAATGTGTTTGACGTGTACATCTGTGTTATGTCCAAGTTGCTGTATCTTTGTTACCATATTATGATCATTTTAACCCACTTAATTTCTTAAAATTACAGAATGTATTTATAGTATCCTAAAAAGATTTGATTATTCATGATATGACCCATTTAAAGGAACACTCTAAGGACTATGTGGTGCTTAACAAATTCCTTATGTACTGGAATTAAAAGGTTACTACAAAACCTTTAAATTAAATTACTTCTGTGGCTGAACTGATGTTTTGCACTTTTCTTTTTCAGGCAGCGAAAATCTGCAACAACATGCTGTTAGCAATTGGCATGATTGGTACAGCAGAGACCATGAACCTCGGAATCAGGTGAAGTGTGTGTGTGTGTGTGTGTGTGTATGAGGATGAGGGTGCTCTCTAGCTCAAAGAATTTGAAAAAAGTAGTCAATATGTCTCCTGCTCTAGTTCCAACCTGCCACACAATTGCTTTGTATAAGAAGCAGACTGAAATGTTCTTATTTCATTATCTTTTATTTATTTCAAAACATCCTGTGAAAAGTGTAGAGAGTATCCTGTCTTTTTATCATTACTGATGAATGTAGTAAATGTTTTTATATAATATGTTATAGTGAGAACTGAGAAGAATGGGAAATTATATCAGAGTATATTGCTTGTCAGTGTTGCTTGCATATAGCTACAGCTTTATATGTTGGAGTCAACACATCAAGGTATTCCTTATACATATTGTTACAGCCCTGCCTATTTTTCTCTTATTTTGGTTAAGGTTGCAGGTTCCTCCTGGATGGGCGGGATTCCAGTGTTAATTATTGGCACCTGTGGCACCCTATTTAAGAGGCTCATGGAGCTGTGATCACTCTCTCTCATTTTTGGTTTGTTTGTTTGAAGAGTGGGTTGATATTTTGTGTTCACATTTGTTTTCCACAACTCCACAAACCCAATTTCTAACAGCTATTTGATTTGATTCATTTGTTATTCTTTAATACTTTGACCCTAGACATTATTTGATTAATTTGAAATAAATTTATAATTGTATTGAAACCTATTTTTGTCTAAGTGCCCTCTTTATGTTGTGACTTTGAGCCGGGTCGTAACATAAATTGGAGCCTCGTCCGGGATCAAATTCTTGTTTGAAGTTGGGGTTTTGTGACTTGTTTTTCAAGTTTTTTGAGAGTGGAGCATGGAAAAGGTTCATAGTTATTGGATTAATAGAGGACTCCGGTTAGGTAGAGTGGTCCAGCTGGGTTGCTAGTCAATCCTTCCAACGGAGCACTGTTTGTTTTGTTAGTTTGTTTTGTTAGTTTGTTATTTTTGAAGGTATCCCGGGTGGAGATTTAATCTCTGTTGGGGGTGCGCTATTCAGGGCCTGGTTTTTACCAGGTGACATGAAGTTCAGCGTTTAAAGTGGCCCCGAGCCTGGTAAGCCTTTGAAGATTAGAGAGGTTCGTTTTTTTTTGTTTGTGTAGTGTTTTACCGGAGTGGTTCTCTAGTATCCATGCCAATTGGTGTGGTACTTTGAATCAATGGCTAGTGTTGGGAACTTGTGAAATTTATTTTGTTTGTTTGCTTTTGAGAGAGCATTTTTTTTCATCCCCACTTTCTTCAAATTGGTAAGTAATTTTACACCAATAACAAACGTAGGGAGTCAATATACTAATTAACATGCAGTTTCGTGGTAGCTACCTTGTTGAATATTGTCAGCAGTTCAGGAGTGATTGCGTGACTTATGAATTAATCTCTTTTGTAAGAGTATTATATTGTTGGCATGCTACTTGCGGAGAGGGTTTTGTTAAACCTTTGTATTCGTTCTCCATAGAGAAGATAAGGGGACTGATTCTGATTTGTTAATCTGATTTGTTGGTGTAGATTAAATTACCATTAAGTAACTTTGTGGAAATGGAGTTGTGTATAAGGTAAATTTTTTTTTTTTGGTGGAGTATATTTAAAGGATATTGTTCTGATTCGTGTGAACTCCTAAAGTGGCTACTTGTTTGAAAACTTAGAGGTTTTTAGCAATGGCTTCCAATGTGGAAGAATTTCTAAAAGAACCTTCAGAGGAAGCACTTGAGAAGTGCACTAAAGAGCAGCTTTTGTTGGTTGCTGCTCATTATAATATAGAGCTCACTAAAAGTGATAAAAAACTTAAGGAGTCTATCTTAAAGAACTTGAGGGGCACTTTAGAGGAAGAAGGAGTTCTAGTTGCAAAGTTACATGTTCCAAGTAACGTTGACAGTGAAGTAAAGCTAAAAGAGATTGTGTTACGAGAAAAGGAGTTAGAATTGGAGGCAGTGAAGTGTCGCTTAGAACATGATAGAATAGCTTTGAAAGAAAAGGAGTTGCACAGAGAACTTGAGTTGAGGAAATTGGAGGGCCAGGAAAGGGAGCGTGAGCGTGCCTTTGTCCTTAAAAAAATGGAGTTAGAGTTGGCAGGTAGGACACCTGAGGGTCAGCCCCCTGTTTCACCTTTTGTAGTACCTTCAGAGTCTTCTCAAAGTGTAGGGCAAGCTTTTGATATTGGTAAGCATATTAAAATGGTTCCTCCATTCTCTGAAAAAGAGGTAGAGAAGTATTTCTCCCACTTCGAGAGAGTCGCTACTTCATTGAAGTGGCCAAAGGATGTTTGGACGTTGCTTTTACAATGTGTGCTTACAGGTAGGGCTCAAGAGGTTTATTCATCACTTAGTTTAGAACAGAGTGCTGTGTATGATACAGTTAAAACTTCTATTCTTCATGCTTACGAGCTAGTACCTGAAGCATATCGGCAACGTTTTCGAAATTACATCAAAAGTGATAGGCAGACGTTTGTGGAATTTGCGCGGGAAAAGGAGAACATGTTTGTTAGGTGGTGTGCTTCTAGGCAAGTGGAAACTAAAGACCAGCTTAGTGACTTGATTCTCTTAGAGGAGTTTAAAAATTGTGTCCCAGCAGTTCTGGCTACATATTTAAATGAACAAAAGATTTCCAAATTGTTTGATGCCGCTGTTATGGCTGATGAGTTCGCTTTAACCCATAAAGGGTTATATGGAAACCATAACCCAAGAAGAAATTATCAGGATCATAGTAAAGCTGTTTTGGCCGGACCTGACTCTTTTTCAACTTCCTCTAGCAAGCTTAGTGCGGTTTCTTCTAAGGCAAACATCATCTGCTTTTATTGCAAGAAGCCAGGGCATAAGATATCAGAATGTTTTGTTCTTGGTAAGAAAGCAAAATCTACCAAGCCAGTTGGATTGGCTGCTGCAAGCCATTTTCCTGTACAAAAAAGTGCTGAATGTTTTGGGGTTCAGTCTTTGAAGTTTGGAGACTTGGGTACTAGTGACTGTTTAACAGATTATGCTCCTTTTCTTACCACAGGAGTTGTGTCTCTACCAGGGCAAGAAAGTGGTGTTCCAGTGAGTATTCTTAGAGATACAGGAGCCTCACAGTCTTTATTACTTGAGGGAATTTTGCCTCTCTCTAACCAGACTGCTACAGGAGCTCAAGTGTTGGTAAGGGGAGTTGAAATGGGTTCTGCTGTTGTTCCTCTACATAGCATTGAGATAAAATCACCATTAGTGTCTGGTCAGGTAGTGGTGGGTGTACGATCTTGTTTGCCAATTGAAGGGGTTTCATTTATTTTAGGTAATGATTTGGCTGGTGTCAAGGTCACACCTAATGCTCAAGTTATTGAGGTCCCTATGTCAAGTGAGAACTCTGATCTGTCTCAATCTTTTCCTAATGTTTTTCCAGTATGTGCTGTGACTCGTGCTATGTCTAAACAGACTTTTAAGTCTACCGATAAAAAAAGAGCAGATTTTAATTTCGATCTAGCTGATACCTTTTTAAGGGTGTTTGATGAAAAGAAGAGAGATGAAGTTGTGCCTGTTAAATCTTTAATAGTGTCAGGTAAGGCAGAGCTAGAAAAATCCCAGGAGATTCCTCCTAAAGAGACTGCAATTACCAGAGATCAGCTCATTTTAGAGCAGAGTAAGGATTCTTCTTTATCTTCTCTGTTTGAGGAAGTGAGCACTGAACAAGAAGTAAATGAATTGTCATGTGGCTATTTCCAAAAGGATGGGGTCCTAATCCGAAAATGGCGCCCACAATCATTATCTAGACAGGATGAGTGGGGAAATGTCTTTCAGATTGTGGTACCTCAAGTTTTCCGTAAAGACATACTCAAGCTAGCACATGACTGTAGCATGGCAGGACATCTTGGTGTGAATAAGACTTATAATAGTATATTGCAAAATTTCTATTGGCCTGGTCTAAAACAAGATGTTGTAGCATATTGCAGGACCTGTCATATTTGTCAGGTAGCTGGTAAACCTAATCAGACTATACCTGTTGCTCCTTTGCATCCTATTCCGGCTTTTGAGGAAGCCATTTGGTAGAGTTTTAGTAGACTGTGTTGGTCCTTTGCCTAAAACCAAACATGGCAACCAATACTTACTAACTGTTATGTGCGCTTCTACTCGCTTTCCAGAGGCTATTCCTTTAAGGAAAATAACAGCTCCCATGGTAGTGCAGGCCTTGCTAAAGTTTTTTTCAATGTTTGGGCTTCCTAAGACTGTTCAGTCTGACCAAGGATCCAATTTTATGTCTGGGATTTTTAGGCAGGTGTTGGATCAGTTAGGAATTTCACATTGTCATTCTAGTGCCTACCATCCAGAGTCCCAAGGGGCTCTCGAGAGGTTTCATCAAACCTTGAAAACAATGTTAAAAACCTACTGTCTTGAGTTTCAGCGGGACTGGGATGAAGGAGTACATCTCATGCTTTTTGCGGCCAGAGAAGCTGTGCAAGAGTCTTTGGGGTTTAGTCCTGCTCAATTGGTCTTCGGACATAATGTCCGTGGCCCTTTGAAATTGTTGAAGGAACAGTGGCTGGCTGAGGTAACAGATTCTTCCAACTTACTGGACTATGTTAGCCATTTTCGATATCGGCTTAGTAAAGCCTGTGAAATTGCCAATTCTAATCTCGCTAGCTCGCAGAAAAAGATGAAGGCCTGGTATGATAAGCGGGCTAAAAAGCGATCTTTTTCAGTAGGGGATCGAGTTTTGGCTTTGCTTCCTGTCCATGGTTCTGCGTTGCAGGCCCGTTTTTCAGGGCCTTACACAGTTGAACGCAAGGTTGGTGATCTTGACTATGTCATTTCTACTCCAGGCAGACGAAAGAAAAGTCGTCTCTGTCATATTAATATGCTGAAAGAGTATTTTACTAGAGAAGGGAGTTTTGATTTAACCAAGAAGATGGTGGTGTTACCTTGTACTCCAGTAGTTTCAGAAGGAATCAGTGAAGTGATGGTTCCTACACCTCGGTTAAATAATTCTGAAATCCTGTTTGATCTTGAGGCTTATCTATCTTATTTGCCTCAAGTTGAAAGGTCTGTTCTTGTAGAGCTGATTAGCTCTTATGAACCACTGTTTCCAGATGTGCCTAACCAAACTAATCTGGTAGTGCATGATATTGATGTTTCAGGTGCTGCCCCTGTGAAGCAACATCCCTACAGGGTGGGTCCTGAAAAGCGTGCACTGTTGAGTAAGGAGGTGGCTTATATGGTTGAACATGGAATTGCTGTACCAAGCCAAAGTGCCTGGAGTTCTCCATGTATTTTGGTGCCAAAGTCTGATGGGTCTATGAGGTTCTGTACAGATTTTCGTAAGGTTAATGCTCTAACCAAAGTAGATTCTTATCCATTGCCCCGATTGGATGACTGCATTGACCGGGTGGGTTCTGCCAGGTATGTAACCAAGTTAGATCTTTTAAAAGGTTACTGGCAGGTTCCCCTTTCTGACAGAGCCAAAGAGATGTCAGCATTTGTGACTCCAGATGGACTATGGGAATATCAGGTTATGGCTTTTGGAATGCAAAATGCTGCATCTACCTTTCAAAGGTTAGTTAACCAAGTAATATCTGGGTTAGACAATTGTGAAGCCTATTTGGACGATATTGTGGTATACAGCCCTGACTGGAGTAGTCATGTAGCTCAGCTTAAAGCGCTCTTAGACCGTTTGTTGGCTGCTAATCTGACTGTTAACCTCGCTAAATGTGAGTTTGCCAAAGCAACCATTACCTATCTGGGCAAAATTGTGGGGCAAGGTCAAGTTCGAACTATTCGGGCTAAAGTTGAAGCTATAGATCATTTCCCTGTTCCTCAGTCTCGTAAAGATCTAAGGAGATTTTTGGGAATGACCGGCTATTATCGTGCCTTTTGTCCCAATTTCGCTAGTGTAGTGAGTTCTCTTACAGACTTGTTAAGTCCAAAAATTGATTTTGTGTGGACAGACAGTTGCCAGCAGGCATTTGATAATGCCAAGGCCCTGTTGGTTAATGCCCCTATCTTGGCAGCGCCAAATTTTAAAAAATGCTTTCAAACTGGCAGTAGATGCAAGTGAAAATGGGGCAGGGGCAGTTCTTTTGCAGGACGATGATCAAGGTATTGAACACCCAGTCTGCTTCTTTTCTAAAAAGTTTAATTCCCACCAAAGAAATTATTCTGTAATTGAGAAGGAAGCCTTGGCAATGATTTTAGCAGTTCAACATTTTGAGGTTTATTTGAGTAGTGGCAACCCAATTGAAGTGTTGACTGATCATAATCCACTAGTTTTTTTGCAGCGAAGTTGCAACTCTAACCAGCGGTTGATGAGATGGAGTCTCTTTTTGCAGTCTTTTCCTTTACAAATTCATCACATCAAAGGAAAGGAGAATGTTTTAGCCGATGCACTGTCTCGTGTATGACATTCTATACTCCTGTTTTTTTTTGTAAATGTTTTGACATATTTGTTTATTTTATTATTTGTTAAATTTATTGTGTTAAATACTTTAGGTTATTTAACATTTTGTTGATTGAGGTGTTACAGCCCTGCCTATTTTTCTCTTATTTTGGTTAAGGTTGCAGGTTCCTCCTGGATGGGCGGGATTCCAGTGTTAATTATTGGCACCTGTGGCACCCTATTTAAGAGGCTCATGGAGCTGTGATCACTCTCTCTCATTTTTGGTTTGTTTGTTTGAAGAGTGGGTTGATATTTTGTGTTCACATTTGTTTTCCACAACTCCACAAACCCAATTTCTAACAGCTATTTGATTTGATTCATTTGTTATTCTTTAATACTTTGACCCTAGACATTATTTGATTAATTTGAAATAAATTTATAATTGTATTGAAACCTATTTTTGTCTAAGTGCCCTCTTTATGTTGTGACTTTGAGCCGGGTCGTAACACATATGAAATATGTATTCATATTCACTTGAATGCAGTCTCTGAATCTAGTGTGCATGAAGCAGTGTCATCCCTCTTCTCAGGGATATAAGGATCTCATATGCACTTATACAGACTCATTTAGATGCCTTGGGTTCCTGGCTGTCATAAATCTCCCATGCTGCACTGCAGCCTGTCCTCTCTTGCAGCACACTGCACATAGAGAATGTCAAGAGGATGTTTGTTTGAAAATACTGTAATGTTCTCTTTTTCATTAGAATGCAAACGGGTGCTCAGGAGTAATAATTAGTCGATCACTACAGGGAATTATCAGTAGGTTTTCCCACCTTTCTAATAGTATCTTTTGTTCTTTTTGTTCCTAACTGTATTTTTAGGACCTTCTATGAATAGTGTCCAAAATTGAGCCTATATACATTTAGGACCAATTTTGTATTCTATTGCCCTGTTTCCAAAATGGAGAACATCCACATAAAAAAAAAAAAATCAGTATCATCTATTTTTCAATAACTATGACAACAATATTGCCATTAATATTATTAAAATAATCTAATTCCATTTCTTATTTCTTCCCTGGTTGATACAATTAGTTAATAATTTAATAATGTCAACTGCAGTAAAATCAATATTTAATTCAGATTCTCAACATTTTGACATTTTATATGGTTTTATTTTGTTTTAATTGTTACATTTGAGAAATTGTCCATGAATAAGGTACAAAATTGGGTTTACATAGAGAGTGAGAGAGACACACACACACACACACACACACACACATATATATATATATATAAAACACAGGATTTGTGATCTCTAATGTTTTATAAGAGTAATGAGGCACCATATTGTACACTCTTTGTAGAAAAAGGCCTTTTCCTTATTTTTCTTCCCAACGAGTGCTGAGTATCTCAGGTCATATGTGATGTTCGGCTTGGAAAAGAAGTGTCCCCAAATGACGGTTATCTCCCCTTTCGCTTTCTCTCTCCATCTATCTTCACTTATGCATGCATATGCTGCTGTCTACACTTTAAGAGCAGTAGCTACAGCCGAGAATGAGCCCGATGTTTTTAATGATGCCACATACACACAACTGAGAGGCTTTGAAAGTTCATTCACCACACAAGCACCCTCACACACACACACAGCCTGTGTACAGATGTTTAAAAAGATAATTGACATTTAGTAATAAACTCGTTTGTTGCCTCTTAAAGACATTAATAAAATTGTGGCCTGTGTGTGTTTGCTTATAAGCCTGTGTGTTTATAATCCTGAGTGCACCAGGGCTTGATGAAGAAATGAGAACAAGAAGCATAAGTGTGTAAACATAAGTATTTAACAAAACGGGCCCCCCTTCTAATGCAGTGATCAAACATCAAACGCCTCTAGTTTATTTCCTCCCTTCCTTTTTCTTTAACTGTAATTTACTCATCCTGTTTAACTAGACTCTCACATCTGTTTTCCTTTCTCTCGCTGCCATGGTATTAACCTGCACACACTTCACACTTGATTTCATCCGCCAAATTTTAACAAGTATCCTTTGAAACTGTCTCTTTCATGTAAATATGATGTGTAAACGGTTTGGATAATATCCATAGGAGCAAAAAAAATGCTATACAAAATGAAGTTTAGCATGTTAACAGTTACACACACACACTAATTTCTTGTGCCGAGAGAGTGATTTGTGCTATAGCAGAGAAGCCAGGTTGCAGTTGAGGTGCTAACCTTTTCAGTCACTGACCCAGAATGTGTGTGTGTGTGTGTGAGAGAGAGAGAGAGAGAGAGAGAGAGAGAGAGCGAGCTGGGGGAAGGAGGGGACAATGTTGAACATATGTCATCGTTTGTTCCCAAGAGACCAAGAGACACAGACATAAAGGGGGAAAGTGAGAGAGAACGGGAGATTGATACGGGGTCAGTCAGTGGGCTGTTTATAGACATTAGACTTCCCTAACACAACTGTTAAATGACAGCGTTGCTCACAAACACACACATTATTGAAATTTAATTTTCCAAAACAGCCTGTAAAAACCGACAGTGTGGGACGGACGGATGGAATAATAGAAAGGGGAAAGAAATTGACATTTTATGCACAGCTGTGTGTCCTTGTTTCTTAATTGTTGCATAGACTTCTAAAAGTCTTGGTGTGAGTGAATGTGTACGTGAAGGCACGGCCCCTGAATGAGAGACAGGTGGAGTTACTGTATAACTGCACTTAAACACTCATCATAATTTAATAAACCTAAGAGAGCTAAAAAGCACACTTTACTGTCTCACCACCACTGCTGCTCCGGCTTGAGTCCACACGCACACGCGTGTGTGTCGAGGAGCTCTTGATGTGGTCATATTTATGTTCTTGTTAAAGCAAGAAACAGCAGTTCTTTGCCCAGTTACACATCATCCTCAAATTTCTCTCTTTTTTTCCTTTCGTTTCAAAACTTTTTGTCAACTGCCAATTTTTTTTGTTCGTCAAAGCAAACAGTATGCTATTTGACAGGGTTTATTTATTTATTAGTAGTGTCTGGATCAGTAATGTGCAAAAATATTTCGTTTTTGTTATTCATTTATTCTAATATACAGAAAAAATGCAATTCATACATAAAAAAATGCTATTTAAACATTTTTCTACTTTAAGCATCGGTTTAGTTTAGTGTTTGGAGTTAAAATCTATTTTGATAGTTTTGGGGGGGCATAAAGTAAAAAAATGTCAAGGTTGAGACAATCATCCTGATATCATCATGAAAAAATATGCATAAAAATGCCTCATTAAAAGAACAAAATCCTTAACTGTTCTCTTGAGAAAGTAGTTACGCACAATTATGGATTATTTAGTAGAACAATTGTCATCAGATAATAGATAATAAGATAATAAATAGATAATTCTAGTTCAGACTAAAATTCATAAATATTTGTAATATTCATTTACATTTTTAGTGTGATTACATCAAAACTTTTCTTGAAAAAAAATACAAAAATAAAAACGGTATAAGAAAAAACATTATGAAAGCAACGTGAATATGAAGTGTATGTTTCTACTTGGCACAGGTATTTTTCTTACATCATATAGTAGAGATTTGACCGTGAGCTCTTTTGACTAAATAAGTAAACAGACACCTAACTCCAACCTAACAACCACATAGATAAGGCCTAGCAACCACTCACTTGGCAGCAGCTTTCTTCAGAAAATCTTTGTGTTGTGTTTGCTGTCTTGTCAGTTTTGGTCTTTATTATACAATGTTATTTGGGTGCACAGTCATTTGTAAAGCAGCAAGGCCCATTTCACTCAGATCTACTTTAAATGCAAGACTGAAGTCACCCTGTTTTCTGCTATGGGGGACAGACTGGTGGGGCGAATTAATAAGACAGCTGCTTGTGTCAGAGTTTTATTACCCCTGCATTTGTGTGGGGGACAACAAGCGCGAGAGTGGAAAATGATGAACTACAGCTCCTGTTAAATATCAATACTGTATTATCCAGGCCCGTTTTCCACTTAGGGATGATCTGGTCCTAAGCTTAAAGGTCAGTGTTGTTTCTGACCTCTGTCCATTGACCTATCTCTCTCTTTTGATCAGACTGGGTTTGGATCCAAAGCTGCTGGCAAAGATTCTGAACATGAGCTCAGGACGATGTTGGTCTAGTGACAAGTATAACCCTGTCCCAGGTGTCATGGAAGGAGTGCCCTCCGCAAACAACTACCAGGGAGGCTTTGGCACAAAGCTAATGGCTAAAGTATGTGGTTTCTTTTGATCATATGTATTAATTAACGCCAAGTCTAAACAACTTTAAGGCGAAGGAGAATAAAACATGTTGTGTTCACAGGATCTTGGTTTTGCTCAGAACACTGCGTCCAGTACACGGACCCCAATTCCTCTTGGTTCTTTGGCACACCAGATCTACCGCACAATGTGTGCTCACGGCTACTCAAACAAAGACTTTTCCTCCATCTTCCAGTTTTTACGAGAGGAGGGGGTACAGTAGGTCAAGTGGAACTGGCCCATAATCTGTGTGAGAAACAGACATTATGATTGGCTGGTTTAGTATTGATATGCATATGTGTCTAATTTGAAAGGGATGTTACAGGTATGTTGAAGCTAATGAGTGTAGCATTAAGAGACTGATACCTCTGTTAGGTTGTAGCCTGATGCTGACATTCAAAACTTCGCAGAGCCATTTTTAAGTGTTTTTAGTTTTGTACGACCTGTTCACACTGTTACTCAAGCTTGCTTACATCACACATTTACTGCAATTGTGTACAGTCATTAGATTCCATTTGATTCTACTTCGAGCAGGTTCTGAACCAGAATTGATTTTAGGTCCTGATCAGACACTGTTAGAATGCAGTGATGCATAAACATACCTCATCTGTTTCAGTTTTCCCTTAACTGAATCAAAACTGTGAAAAATTTTACAAAGTAGTGGGTCCCCCATTTTTTCTTGAAAAGTTACATTAAAGGAATAAGTGCCCCAAAAATTAAAAATGTTGAAAATGTAGTCTTCCTCAGGTCATCCAAGAAGTAGATGAGTTTGTTTATTCATTGGAACAGATTTTGAGTAATTTAGCATTACATCACTTGTTCACCAATGGATCATCTGCAGTAAATGGGTGCAATTAGAATGAGAGTCCTAACAGCTGATAAAAACATCACAATAATCCACATATAATCCAGTCCATCAATTAATATCTTGTGAAGTGAGAAACAGTACCATCATTAAGAGGTTTTAACTTCAAACCACTGCTCCTGGCTAAAATGCATGTTCTACAAACATTATTTTGCTTTCTCCAGTAAAAAGGACATTTAATCCGAATCGAGAGAAATATGCACAGATCAAAAGAGTTCTAAACCAATATGTCAGTGGATTTTGACGTGAGACAGGTGATGGACTTTTTCATTGGAGGAAGCGTTTTTATTGATTATGAACTTTTAAAGTTTTAAACTCTTTAAAGTTAAAATGCCTTAATAATGGATTCCTTTATTTAAACAATGAACACACAGCTTTTCGCATCACAATAATTGACCAGCCAATAATTGATGGACTGGAGTCATGTGGATCATTTGTGTGATGTTTTTATCAGCTGTTTGGACTCTCACTTTGACGGCACCCATTCGCTGCAGAGAATCCATTGGTGAACAAGTGATGTAATGCTTAATTTCTCCAAATCTGTTCCAATTAAAAATAAACCCATGTACATCTTGGATAGCCTGAGGGAAAACTTTCAGCAAATTTCCATTATTGGTGAACTATTCCATTAAAACGTACCTCTGTTTTACACTAGATAGATTATACACTTGCTTATCTGTCTTTATTCTGACCACAATTTTTCTTGTTTTTCATTTCTTATCCACAAAACAAAGGGTTTAAAGTCGCCCTGTAGTGTATGTACATATGTATATTTGTAATGGTGCTGTATTGAGAATGAGCAGTGTTAATGGTCTCTATTTTACAGAGGACCTGTTGACCCCTAAGAAGAGACCGATGCCATCTGTGTGCTAGGCACATACACACGCACAAGGCTCAAGAATCATGGTGTGTCCTCTATACAAAATGTTTTTGTTCATATTATGTCCTCAATAAAGAAGTTAAGTGAGCTAATTACATATTATCTGCATCACCAAACAGATTTTCAAATATAAAACTTTTTAAATGTCTTCTGCCACTATTCTGAAATAGATAGTCCTGCACCAAATGCAAACCATTTGTTTTACTAATGTGGTTGTGTAGGGCTGGTCGGGATACTTAAACAAAAAGAACAAAGTTTTGATAGCATTGCAGTGTTTATTTTTATTTTTTTTCCAGAGAAATCGTCCTACAAGTGTCTTATTTATATTTGTCTCCGCAAATTAATCTTAAACTATTTTAACATTTCAAACATTACCTTCATGCAGTCTCTCTGATGTAGTGCCATATATAGCTTTCTCCAATCCATATGAATGTTTAATAAGGCTGCGTTTGCGTTTGATCTATTTAACTGAAGGGCCGGTGTGTTTGGGTTGGGTTAGGTAAGGACAATGGATTTAATGACATAATTTTCAGATTTAGAAGGTAGCATTCCTTAGTTATAAGAAGAAAATTAAAGATTTAAAGTCATGCATGCAAGAAATACAACTGTTACAGCATGCGATGTTTACAAAAAGAGAAGAAAGGTTTAAGTAATGTTTCAGTGCTCGGATGAATTTGTCCCCTTACTTCCTTTCCTGATGTGGGTCCTCTGGTGTCTGCGGCCTGCCTGATTTTTTCCATTGTTCTGTCCACATGCTCACACGCACTCGTGCTTTACAAATGATGCTCTTATTTCCATCATCACAATCAGAAAGCCAAAAAAACAAGGCATCACCCGTGGGCTCTTTTCTTTAATGGTGTTTTTGGTCTTTCGTTCTTGTGTTTTTATTATTCTGGCAGCGCTGTTTGTGTCTGTAGACAGTCTCAGACAGGCCAACCCAGTCTGAACGAGTGCAGAGGTCGTTAAAACCACTCTTATCCTCAACTTTTAATTGTAGGACTTAATTTTATGACCAATGCTCGTGATGTGCAGTTATGTGGCTGTAGCCTCAGACTGTCCTACACACTGTAAGTGCACTAATTGTTTAACTGAGACCGCCGGTTATTAACTTAGAGCCTAAAGACTGTAGCTGGGTATGCGCATGTTAAACTGAAAATTAAGGCATTATAGCTATTCTAGATGGTGAGTTTGAGAGTGAAACTGGGACAGAGACCTTTGGTTTTTGTGTTCCTGTTGCTCAAGTGGTAGAGCATTGCGTTAGCAAGCACAAAGTTGGGGGTTCGAAGCCCAGGGAACACATGCTTGGAGAAAATTGTTAGCTTGAATGCAATGTAATTCGCTTTGGATAAAAGCGTCTGCTAAATACATACATTTAATTTAGGTAGCAGCAGTACAATTGCGCCATGAATGGATGTCATTAGCTGCCTAGCCGATGTGCTGTCCAGTCTGACCTTGGTGAAAAACCTATTCATTTCTTTAAATAAAAAAAAAACAACTTACTGACCCCAAATGTTTATACAGTAGTTTATGACAAAAGATCTTTTATGTCTGCATGTCTAAAAGCACTGGATGACTTCTTGATTGTCTTGGTGGTTGAGATGCTTAAGATAGTCATAACCTCTGCAGTGGATGTGAGACGAGGCCCGTCTAAAAAGTGCTTGTCCGTGTGTGTGAGCGCACAGACGTCAGTGTGGGTCGGTTTCACCGCTGCTCTCTTTACAGCTCCTTTCATGTCTTGTTAATGAGAAAACCGCAACACCCAGCATTCCCCTTGTAAACGAGGACGAATTAAAACCCAAATATGAATCACACTCAACATGGGTGATGCTCAAAAGTTGTAGTTTTTTTTAACAAAGATGCATTAAAGGGATAGTTCACCCAAAAATGAAAATTACCCCATGATTTACTTAAGCCATCCTAAGTTGTAAGTGCCTTTTTTTCTTTCAGACGAATACAATCAGAGTTAAATAAATAAATATTATAATAATGTTTATATTAGCATGGTGATCTAGATTTGGAAGCAAAATAAAGTTTGTCCATCCATCATAAAAAGTACTCCACATGGCTCCAAGGGTTAATAAAGCCCTCCTTAAGGGAAGGGATGCATTTGTATAAGAAAACTTCATAAACTGTAATCTCTAGCTTCTGCTATTGAGATGATGTAGGCTTAGCATAAGAGCAAGGACATTTTTTAATATGACTTTGATTGTATTTGTCTGAAAGAAGAAAGTAATATACACCTTGATTAGGTTGATTGCGAGTAAATCATGGGGTAATTTTCATTTTCGGGTGAACTATCATTTTTAAGAATGCATTGAAAAATACAGTAAAACATTTTTTATGCTATACAAAAGATTTCTAATTTGAATAAATACCGTTTTTAAATGTTCTAATCAGCAAAGAATCCTGAAATTATTTTTTACAGTTTCCACTTAAATGTTAAGCCAACTCTTCAGCAATAATAATAATAAAGGTTTCTTATAGCATCAATTCAGCATATTAAAATGATTTCTGAAGGATTGTGTGACACTGAAGACTGGAGTAATTATGCTGAAATTCTGCTTTGGCATCACAGTAATACATTAATCTATTAAAATAGAATACATAATAATAATAGTTTTTTATTGTAAAAATATTTCACAAAAATGCTGTTTTACTGTAGTTTTCATAAAATAAATACAGATTATATAACAAAAAATAAAACTATATAACAAAACCAAACTTCTGAACTGACTAAACATGTAATTTACAGTTGCAAGTATAGTGTGAGTTTCAGGATAGATGAGAGAAAGTCCAAATGCTGATGCTTTTATATAAAGGTTATGACTGTTTGAGAATACCCTTTTTGGGAGTCTGTGCGTTTAAAATCCAGACTATAAAGATTATTGGTCACTGTGATTTTGCCAAGTAAGACATGTTCCTGGATCAACATCTTCTGATGATCCTGGATCAACATTATTGTCCAAAAATATAGACTTAACCCAATCCCTACCCCTTAAACCTTACCCTACCCATAATTTATTCCTAAAATCAGTGGGAAATGATAGCTGATTAACAAGGGTGTAGAAGCACCTAACCCCGATTGTAAACCTGAAACAGATATTTCCTGAAAAGTTATATCTCTATTCTGATTGGTTGATTTGTATTTTGTTCCAGGTTCAAACAAGGATTTTGATCCAGGAACATGTTGTACTTGGTCAAATCACGCTTGCCAAAGAGTATTAATATTGTATAGTATATTAATTATTTATTAATACTTATTAATACTTATTAATAGCGTATAGTTTTAATTGTGGCTGATTGTGGAAAGTGTATTCTTGCCTCTCACCTGCTCAGTCAAGAAGTAATATAGAGTCTCCTTTTACAAAAACAACAGAGCTTGGATACCCTTTAAAGAATGTACAAGGAGAGTACTTCCACGGGAAACCTGTCAGAAACATACAGATGGGAAACAATTGCATATTAACAATTGCATTATGTCGCTGATTAATGTTAAAAAAAAAAAAAGAGAGAGAGAGAGACCAGAACGTAAAAGGATGAGACATTCTGCACCACTGGGAGTCCAGGTTTTCTCTCATTAAGTTCATGTTGCTCGGCTCTTTAAAAGTGCTTAAAATGATTAAGTGTGTGAGAGGCACGAGATTAGACAATTAGTCATATCTGCATATGTACTCATGTTGTGCAATAGGAGGTCCCTCTCTGTCTTCTTGTGTATGTGTGTGTGTGTTAAGGGGTCAGGTAGAAAGGCCTACACTAATTGCCCTTTCCCCAGCGAGAGTATATGTATGTAGATTCATTTAGATTCCTCTGTGGTGAGCCCTCAGTTCAATCCACTGTCTTCATTATCATACTCTAATAACTATAGAACTGTGGCTTTTACAGAGAGAGAGATGCATGTGTAAGTGCCCTAGGGGTAGGAGGTGGGGATGGGTGTTCAGGCTGGTGAATCAAAGACCCTTGATTCATTTCAACTATCTTGAATAGGACAATCTGTAATCTCAGACATTGTATCACAAGGTGCTAAACTGTGCGTCTTGTGTTTAGAAACACCGGTGATATCTCTAAAGAAGTGTACATGCAATATGATACAATAAAAAATAAAATTATATGAAATAGTATTATACAATATAATTTTTAAGTCCTTAAATCAAGCTAAAAGCTGCAAGCTTCAAAAGTAATTATTCATGCCCTTTCATTTACTGGTGATCAAATTTAGAGGGAGATTTTTTGTTGTTGTTCATTTGCTGTACTACAAATGTGTTGTCTGTCTTGACCATTTTTTGGTCTGTACCTGTGCTTGTTTTGTGCACTATGTGAATCTTTTCGTCTCTCTTTGTCTTCCTTTCTCTCTGTGTGATGTCATGTATGAGTAACGAGCGATGGGCACCGGTATTCATCACCCACTCCTGCACGTGCTCAGAGGGTCTTTATTATATTAATTACTCTTATTGGAAGAGTGATCATCGACCCAATCAGAATCCATTACATGCTGGTTCCCGTGGTGATCAGAATCCATCGCCAGTCGGATCCCATGACGATTGGCCTGGTAAATGATGACAGTAGCGTACGGGCTGATGACACATTGTATCCACAGGGCATTTCTTGTAAATTTATATATGTTAGCACAGGCTAAGCTAACAGCAGTGTGCTGTTTGCCAGTACTTCCCAAATTCTAGTGCATCTCAGCACGGGTTTATTAAAATTTCCCAGTGCTTTTGTTAATTTTTTAAGTTCTGTGCAGCTGTGTGTACTTTAGTGAGGTACTTAGACCTTCAGAGGCAAACATATCTGATGCTCTCACAAATGCTTGCTTCTTCCAAATAATCATTCTATCATCCTATCATTTTTCAGTTCACATTTTACTTTGCCGTGTCATTTGTAGTACCCTAGTGGCCTCAGTTTTGCTTCCTGACAACATTTTCTCCTCTTTATATTTAAAAATTTAATTTGACAGCCTCTAAACACAGCTTCAGGGCTTGTTTGGCAACACTAATTGGGTTGGATGAACCAGGGCAATCAAGTTGTATAAATTAGGCAATATAACAATGTAATCAATATACCTTAGCATGCCACTTTAACAGCAGAATTCAGGTTATAGAGTTAAAGCCATCATGTCATAATGAAAGAACAACTGTTTCCGATACCTCTGCTGTTGCACTAGATGTTTGCTTCATGGTCAATTGACTTGGCAGTTCATCCATGCCTCTGTTAATTGAACGAGATAAGGCAAGAGTTAGAGAGACTGAGAACAGGAGTTGGTGTAGATAAGACGGTAGAAAAATGTGTGCAAGAGAGAAAGTGATTTAGCACTAAAGCACCATTGATTAGCTGTTCAGCTTTGCAATGGTTTTCGGTCAACTTAGCCTCATCACAGCAGCACAAACACATAAACACCCATAATTGACTCATTTAGAGGTGGGAGGAGACTGTGGATAATGAACCTGGGGATTAGCCATTGTTCTTTTAGCAAAGAGCCAATGAAAAGCCTGTAACCCTGCATGCGTGAGCTTGTTTGCAACCGTACAAAAGCAAAAGCAAGTGTGCGTGTTTCGAATAATGGAAAAGATACTGAGGACAAAGGTGGCCACAGTGTATTCTTTCCCTCATTTTCTCTCCCTTCTCTCACAGCTCCAATCATTCATCACCCCATCATGCCCTCTCGATAGGGTGGAACTGGCTGGGGTGTCCTGGGATACGGTACTGGACAGGGAATGATGGGATAGCATAGTCGCGATGTCATCACTAATCTGGCGCTCTCATCCACTGAGCTACATCTTCATTTATCAGCGAGCTCCTGTGCCATTAAAGCTGCTGCACACACTTTGCACACACACACATACAGCTCAGTAGAGCATTGGGCTGGGCAGATGGAATAAATATAGATAGAATTGGTTTGATTGAAATAGAAAAGGCCAGTGAGTTCCTGTGTGGCTGTCAGAGGAGAAAGAGAATGGATGGATATTGGCAGGGTCATGCATAGACCTTTTGAGGGGCATATGCTGAAACTGAAAAAGCCCCCCCCCCCCTTTTATTGGTCACATCTTAATGACAAATTAAATAAGACACAATAATAGTCTCAAAAGTTTCACTACACTTCCTCTAAAATAAGACCGCAATGAAAAATTTAAAGGGGTCATGTGACGTGGCAAAAACTCACATTATTTTGTGTATTTGGTGTAATGAACTGTGTTTATGTGGTTTAATGTAAAAAATACATTATTTTCCTCATACTGTACATTATTCTTTCTCTTCTATGTCCAGCCTTTTTGAAACGCATCGATTTTACAAAACTCAAAAGCAAAGTGTGCTCTGATTGGTCAACTATCCATTGCATTGTAATTGGCCGAATGCCTCAAGCGCGTGATTGAAATGTTACGCCCCTTATAATACTGTGATGTTGTGTCAAACGACAAAACAAAACCAATAAAACCCATTACAAACTAGGCATTTGTTGCATCCATTGGGGACATAATTGCTGATTATAATAACTTGTACTGTTTTTTTACGTGTTGTGTGGCATCACCCCATGTAAACATAAAACCATGTCTGCATTTATGATCAGAGAAACGACAAACAACAAGTGCTACTCTACACTGCTCAAAACTCACATTTGAATCATCAGTAGCAAATTCTTTAAATATTAAAACATACAGGTGCATCTCAATCAATTAGAATGTCATGGAAAAGTTCATTTATTTCAGTAATTCAACTCAAATTGTGAAACTCGTGTATTAAATACATTTAATGCACACAGACTGAAATCATCTGCATTTTTTGGTCTCGTTTCTCATTTTCCTCTTGACAATACCCCATAAATTCTCTATGAGGTTCAGGTCTGGTGTGTTTGCTAGCCAGTCAAGCAAACCAACACCATGGTCATTTAAACAACTTTTGGTGCTTTTGGCAGTGCAGACAGGTGCCAAATCCTGCTGGAAAATGAAATCATCATCTTCAAAAAGCTGGTCAGCAGAAGGAAGCATGAATTGCTCCAACATTTCTTGGTAAACAGGTGCAGTGACTTTGGTTTTCAAGAAACACATTGGACCAACACCATCAGATGACATTGCACCCTAGATCATCACAGACTGTGGAACTTAACCCTGGACTTCAAGCAACTTGGGCTATGAGCTTCTCCCCCCTCCCTCCAGACTCTAGGACCTTGGTTTCCAAATGAAATACTAAACTTGCTCTCATTTTGAAAAGAGGACTTTGGACCACTGGGCAACAGTCCAGTTCTTCTTCTCCTTAGCCCAGGTAAGATGCCTCTGATGTTGTCTGTTGTTCAGGATTTGCTTAAAAAGAGGAAGACTACAGCTGTAGCCAAATTCTTTGAAACATCTGTATGCCTTGACCCCAGCCTCAGTCCATTCCTTGTGAAGTTCACTCAAATTCTTGAATCGATTTTGTTTGACAAGGCTGCAGTTCTCTTGGTTTGTTGTGCATCTTTTCCTTCCACACTTTTTCCTTCCACTAAACTTTCTGCTAACATGCTTGGATACAGCACTCTGTGAACAGCCAGCTTCTTTGGCAATGAATGTTTGTGGCTTACCCTCCTTGTGAAGGGTGTCAATGAATGTCTTCTGGACAACTGTCAGATCACCAGTCTTCCCCATGGTTGTGTAGCCTGGTGAACCAAACTGAGAGACCATTTGAAGGCTCAGGAAACCTTTGCAGGTGTTTTGAGCTAATTAGCTGATTGGCATGTCACCATATATTTGTTGAGAGGGTGAATTGGTGGGTTTTTGTTAAATGATACCAAAATCATCACAATTTAAAGAAATAAAGACTTAAACTACTTCAGTCTATGTGCACTGAATTTATTTAATACACGAGTTTCACAATTTGAGTTGAATTAATGAAATAAATGAATTTTTCCACAACATTCTAATTTATTGAGATGCACCTGTACTTACAGGTTGTGCATCAGAACAGTCTGCATTGTAGGCTAACGTTACTCTTCTATGTTCAGGAAATAATCCTCTGTAAAATGCATTGCACACACACAAATATTTGGTTTAAACTGTTCTGGAACAGTATGGTAAATAACCACTGATTTCTAGTTTAGTCCTCTTTTGGAAGGCCAAACGAAGTACTTTCGCTTTCACACTGAAACACACAGTGTGTCCATGACAGGGCAGCTGTGGAGACAACAATACTACAGCGAGAATCAAAGTAATGCGTTTTTTTTTGTGTGTGTGAACATTTGGGAGGCATTATGCAAATCTTCCCACACAATGAAATGTTTTAGGGGGCGTGGACAAGTCTTAACTTTTATAAAGAATATTTCTTTGGGTTTGAGACTTTAGTCTTTGCAACTTAAGGGATCTTTTCTATTCACGAACAGTTTGTAACACTCCAAAGAGAAAGGAAATCTTGAAATCGCCTCATATGACCCCTTTTAAGAAAATATTGTGAAAAATACAGTTGTGGTGAAAAGTCTGAATATATAAATATAATTACATTCTGCATGATAAAAAAGAAAGATTTCACAGTGATTTGATTCTGTAATTTTTTTTTAGTTACTACAACATTACTGTAGTAAAACCATGTTTTACTATGTTTATACATTTGAAGATGAGCAAAGAGTATAAATAGGCTACTAGATTCAAAAATTAGCTAGCTAGCAAATATGTGCATATTAACAGTGTTAACATTAATGTGACATGCGACCATATAATATGATTAAAAATGTTAATAAATTAAGTGTCATAAATCAAAGACATTACTTGGAAATATATTTTACCAAGGTGATGAGTATCTCTCAGTCGCTTTGCATCAAACTCAAAAGCATTTAAGGGTTTCTGACCAGTGAATGTGTGCAAATGTACATTTTGTCTGTCATTAAAACGGCCGCATCATTATGTTTTCATTAACAAGTTTGTTGTAGCTATATGGGCCCTCAGCTTTTCCTGTGGAATACATTTGGCCAAAATCTCATTTTATAAAAGATGAAATGCTACTGTATGCACAGGCTATTTAAAGGGCCATTTATACAACAAAGTGTCTACACAACAAAGTTTTCAGCAACAAAGTTTTCAGCCCAAAACTGGAAACTTTTTTAGAAGTTTTGACTGTTCGTTTACATGACAACAGCATTTTGTGGACTGAAAACGCATATTTTTGAAACCTGGTTTCAAAGTGCAAGTTTTTGAAAACAGCACCGTTATAATTTCTGTGTAAACACCCAATACAGGAATCTTTGAAAATGGTGACATCATGCGCATGTGTAGTATGTGTTAGGTTGTAGACATGCACAGTACATGCTGATTTTAAAGGCAAGCGTGAACAAACATACACGACAATGGTAGTATATGGTAGGCCTACTGTTGTTGCAGTTCAAGAGTTTGCTAACGCTTCTTCAGCAATGTGTGGATTTACTTCACCAATATTACAACCAACAGCAGAGACATATCATATACATCATATAATCATCACATCCCTGTTTACTAATAAGTACTGTTTACTAATAAGGTGACAGCCCCAACTACTGACCTGGCATACGCAATACAGCGTTTCTCGCAGATATGTGTAATCGCGAATTTATTATACACTTTTTAAAAAATGCAAGGGAAAAAAACATTTTTGTCTGCACCTTTAGTGTAGGCTGTTGGCTATTTTAATTCCTTTCATTGGCTAAATATTTAAAAAAAAGTTAGCAAGTTGTAAGTAACTAAAAGTTACTCAGACAAAGAAGTCAGAGAAAGAGAAAGTTGCATTACAAACCTGAGCACATGTAACTGAGCACATGCACAAAAGTACTGAGCACATGTAGCTCTTCACAAGGAAAGCAAAGAGTGCCTTAAGTTTTACTTTTGAACACTCGCTGATCATACATAAACTTACATAAAATGTGGATTAGGTTTTGTGTGTGCACACAAACATAAGTTAATTTTTTTTTTTTTTTTTTTTTTTTTTGCTTTGATCCTACAGTATAGATTTCATGTGCTACAGCGGTTAAGATCAGGGGGCTGCTATGGTTTCTGGGCCCCCTGTACAGCTTATTGACTCAGGCCCCAACAGTAAAAATAGCCCCCCCCCCCCCCTCATCACTGTACCCCTGGTATGATTATACGCCCAAAGTTGCATATTGTAAGCAGACATGCCAGCACTGATACAAACACTTACCCGTTTATTGGAGCACCTTGAGGCTCTATCTATCCTCTGAAGCTCATTGATTCTGTCAAGCTTCAGATTGAGAGGAATCCATTCAACTCTCTCTTTCTCTCCCCCTCCTGCATTAACCACCCCAGCTCTTTTTTTCCCTCTACATCCCCATGCATCCATTCCTTCTCCATCTCTTACCACTATTATTCCCCCTTACACACCCTCTCACTCACTTAAAATCAATATTGATTATTATTTTTTAAGACTCATGTCTAGTCTGCTGCATAGAGAGAAGGGAGACTGCACAGCTGTATTTTATTTCACATCATCATCATCATTTCTACTGTGCAGGAGTTACTACTTATCAGTGAGCATAAATTGCAAGAAGAGAGGAGAAAAGAAGGATGCGAGGGAATGAGAAGGTGGAGGAAAGGAAGACACACCTAAAGCGGAGCCCATATTGATTGCTTTTATAAAGTGAAAAGTGGAAAGGTGTGTATGTGTTCAAAAATGTTAAGTTTCCGTTTTAGGCTTATTGCATTCAAATATCATTTTCAAATGCACGAGCAGCATTTTAATACATATTTAATGTAGTCCAGAAGAGAATGTGTTCTTTGAATTTGAGTGTTTTACCTTGAATGTGTTTGTGTGTGTCATTTCATGGTTGGTGCTCCATCACACTGTTTCTGATGGGTCCATGATTACTATTGACACTCTGATGATGGACATGAATAAAAGTGACTGTGATGAGATAAGACTTTTACAGGG
This sequence comes from Carassius auratus, assembly GCF_003368295.1. Lineage (NCBI taxonomy): Eukaryota > Metazoa > Chordata > Actinopteri > Cypriniformes > Cyprinidae > Carassius > Carassius auratus. The sequence goes on from NC_039286.1 coordinate 6,194,893, forward strand.
CTATCTCTCACCCACCTTTATCACCCAGTCTGTGTGTATGGATGTGTGTGTTGGACAAGGCATTCAGAGAACAGGGAATGAAAATAGATCAAATTGATAAGAGAAAGAGAGATGGGGGCTATTTTTATGTTATTTTTCAGACGTCACTGATAAATCTGATGCAACTGACACTTTAAAAATCTGCTAAATTCATCAAAGTGGAGGTCAGCTATTAATACCCTTATACCTTATTTTTCGAAGTATTAATAACTGCCTTTTATGAATTTTTTTTATGTTGTTTATGTACTTATCTGTAAAATTGACCCTGTATGTATTATTTAAAAAGGGGATGATCTGGAAGTTTAATGAATAACATTTTCCAGTAGGCGAAAGAGAGACAGAATGGACAGAGAGTAAAATAGACCGAGAGAAACACAAGAGATCAACTGATTGTAAGAGAGACCCATAAAAGTTCCATTAACCTGTTCAGAGTTAAGAGCTTGTTCAGCATAGCTACAGACAACTAGCACAAACAGAACATCACCATAAAAACCAAGAAAAGCCAGTAGTTATTATAATACAGCTTCTGTCATGATGATTTATGACTTTGACCTTTGACCTTTTGACAGGTTGAACTTCCGGTAACCTTATGATGGATGGGCGGAACTTTCCGACTTCAAGGGTTAACCTATGACCTTTGCAAGCATCGATCATGTGCTTTTGACAGAAAGTTTTACCCTATTGACCTAATTAGTTCTAAATCATGGTTTTGACGGCTAGTTTAAACGGAAGATGAAAGACTCCTCACGCATCGATCATGCGGTTTTGACAGAAAGTTTTACCCTATTGACCTAATTAGTTTTAAATTAAAACGGTATATGAAAGACTCCTCACGCATCGATCATGCGGTTTTGACAGAAAGTTTTACCCTATTGACCGTTGGTTTGTTTGAAGTTTGTGTCAGTTAGCTTGTTTGAAGTTTGTGTCAGTTAGCTTGTTTGAAGTTTATCACAGTTATACGGTTATGTGTATGTGTGTGTGTGTGTGTGTGTGTGTGTGTGGTTATACGGCTTCTCCCCCCTCCCATTACATTCTTGAGCGGTGTATAAATGGGATCGGTGTGTTCTACATTTATATATATAAAACATCATATAATTTATATAATCTCAAACAATTAAAGATTTAAAACACATTTTAATTATTTCACATTTATATATATATATATATATATATATAAAACATTATATAATTTATATAATCTAAAACACATTTTAATTATTTCACATTTATATATATAAAACATGATATAGTTTATATAATATACATAATCTAAAAACAATTTAACTAAGGTTGAAAAAACATTCTGTTCTTTTAAAAAAAGGTTATAAATTAAACTGTATAAAAAAATATACTGAAACCGACTATTTCAGATAAAACAAGATCTTTTTTTTCTTTTTTTTTCTTTTAGAGAGCAGAAAAGAGATGTTTTCACACACCTTTGATCCTGACCCTCTGTGTCTCCACTGTCTGCGTTTGCACGCCACAGTGCACACTCGTCGGAATTTACTACAAAATCATAATATCTTCAAAGCCATTTTTAATTAAAATAAAAACGTATCTCACACGGGAGTACCATGATTTTGACAGTTTTCTGACGGTTCACCTATGAATTACGGCTGGTGCGCGCCTAGCATCTCTTGTACCCCTTTCTCTCTCTCCCTCTCTCTCCCTCTAATGCCTGTGTACACACATTCGTCTCCAAGTCTTATTTTCTTCTTTTAATGAATATAAACACATTATACATTCGCAAACAATATAAAACAAAACATTTACATTAGTTTTGTTCATCACTAAAAAATATACATTTTACCAGGATCGGGGAAAAAATATATAATTGAACAGAATGAAGAATATGGTCTATTGAGGAACCCGGACGTGTCATTGACACAATTCAGTTAAATTCATTTCACATTATTTGTTGCAAGACATTTTCTGTATTATATTTAAAACCTTTTATATCCATCTTTATATCATATCTTTTTCAAAAAGCTGTTTAATTATTTATTTTAACCGTACACCTACAGTACCACCATACAATAAAATGCTGCATGCACGTACACTTTTAAGCGATCTGAATTATGACTAGCCTATAAATTTCATCATAAGCCACACGTACCTTGTTATATCACTATAATATCCACGGCGCTATACAAATTTGTATTCTGATAAACCATATAAACAAGCGGACATACGCGTGGACATATCAAGTTAAAAAGAGACTTATCTCTATTTTAAACAATATTAAATTATATATGACGGCATGTTACTAAACCGCAACATACATTTTAAACAAGTATTCATCGTTTTTATAAAACACATCGCAGTAACAGACATGTTACTAAACCAAAACAAATAATTTCATCATACATTTTTTTTTAATCATGTATTCAATCAATACTTATACAACATATACAAACACATTTTAAACATATTTTAAACAAAAACTAATCATAAACGCAGCCTTCTCAAAATTACAGACATGTACAATCATGCTGATCAAATATTATGGGATATTCAGACTTTTAGCCACTAATACGTTTTAGGATAATGAAAAACACCAACGTCTGAGGGGTGTCAAAATATCTCCAGTCCCCAAAACCCACTCAGACTCCAGGGGTTAAAGAATATGAAAATAAATAATTGTATAATGACATCGGGCTACTAAAGCAATTCATTAAACAAAAAAAGGTATTCAACATTTAAGATAATCAAACTTATAAAACACACCATACTCTTCTTTTTTAAAAAGATAACTTATTTTAAATGTGATAGCATAGTATATATACAATAAACATTTCTGATGATACATATAAAAATTTATCCCTTACATTTTTAGACCGGTGAGAGATGTCCAAACATGAATGAAACATCCCCAAAATAAAATAATACGACTTAAAAAATAAAATAAAAATGATTAAATCATAAACAGAATCTCACAGGTCCTCGTAGTGAAATGTATGTGAGACCCGAGGGGCTGCTTCACACACACCCCGCGCAGCCGAGGGTGGAGTTCCAGACCGCATGATCTAAGTCAATGGTGTACATTATTTCAAAGCTAACATTATTGTAATTTTTTTTAATAATCAGTACCCCCAGTACATCTGATGTCCGTTGATTCTTAATTCATGATATGTATTACCTAAAATATTTTATATTTTTATATAATATTATATAATAAAAAATTATTTATATCATATTATATCATATCATATGTATGATCATATTATATTAGATGCATCATGCATTAATCACTTTAGATTCTTTAAAGTTCTTATTTTTAGCACCATCTTCAAAGTTTTCATACCATCTCTCTCTCTCTCTCTCTCTCTCTCTACCCCTCACACACACACACACACACACACTCACTCTCTCCCCCTCTCTCTCTCTCTCTCTATCTCTCTCTCTCTCACTCTCTCTCACACACACACACACACACACACACACGCACACACAATATGAAACATGATGCCAAAGTCTTTCTGTATGTTTTTTAAAAATAAAAAATAAAAAATATTGATTTAGCTTTAAATCTATGCTGAGGAGCTCGTTTGTTTGTCACAGTATAGACTGTGAAGTTTAGATGAAGTGGCTTTATCTTTTAGAAGAAAGACCCTCGATGGTATTCAACCATTAAAGATGGTTCAGGAAAGACCCACGCGTCCTAGAGATGTAATTTATGTGTGTTGCTACGGTCGTAAACCTTTCACATATCCACGGTACTTTCAGACACAGAGCAGGAAAGACATTTGCAGGCCCTCTGCTTAGCCGCCCCAAAATACCTCCATTTAAAAGCAAAAATATTAAAATGACCGCCTGTACATCTAACAGGCTGTAGTTCTATTTTATATATTTTATAAAACCATAATATTTAACCCGACAGTATCCCCCCATCCCAACGTGTGTTTTCCATCAGTTGTTTGCCCTTCAGCCTTATTACGTAGTGCTTTTCATTTAGCCTACTGTAAGATCCCTTTACACTAGTGTAATGAAAGTTAACTTTTCTTAAAGTTTATAGTTGTATTTTACTGTATCCCCATCCTTCTATCCTGTAGATTGTATGCGTACTGTAAAATAACAAATATACATCTTGCTTAAAGTCACTAAAATAATTACACCTACAATTTGAAACGTGTTTAAACACGTTGTGTGTCACTAAAGCAAGGCACACCGTCTATCGTCTTTTTTTTTTAAATAACCCGATGACAAATCGTCTCTTCATATAATTTATGCACCCGAGTGCTTTTCTCTCCAGAGAGGAAAACCCTTTCTCTTTGGATATGTTTGGCAGAAACATAATTTCTACATCAGAAAATTTTTTAAATGTACGCTGAACTTTTCTCATTCGACAGAAATACTATTTTCAAATTATTTACCCGGCCTATAACACTCGGTGTAAATGTTCTTACCTAGAACAGAAAACATACGCTTTGACTATTTTGTAGGCATCGTGTAATGTTAAATGGTTTACTAAAAAACAGTAATCACCAGCAGCTGTGATTTTTCAAAAGGAAAGAAATGTACGAGCTAAGGATGTTTCAACTATTATCATCATTTCCCTTTGACCCGGATAAAGCGGTAATTAATTTTCTATGCGAGTGAAACAATATACAGTTCTCATACTATTTGTGTAAATAGCTGTGCTAAAACATTTATGATTATTTTTTGCGCAGGCCAGCAGATCGTGTCAAGGGTGTTTCACATCTAAGAATCCCAATGTTTTGTAAATGACATTTTTCTTACACTTCGAGATTTAGCCGTATCAAGATCTTGGACGGACGTTCGCAATTTGTTTGTCGGACCGTACGTTTTTATGCGATCTTTGTGCGGCGTCATCGTAATAGGAATAAATGAAAATTAAGAAATTAAGTTACAGTTTTTCTCTTTGAGATATTTATTTTAGCTCAACTTTGTGTCTGTCCAAAAGTGTGATCGGATGAAGCATCGACGCAAAAATGAAGTCTAGCTGTTTTACCCTTAAAACTATTTCAACCTAAACAAATCAAACGGTACACTCGTTTAAGTTTGAGTGTGTTACAGTTTCCACACTCTTGTGATATACATTTTATCCATAACCTTTCGTGTATTCGAGCGACCAAATCACTAAGAAAGAGCGTATAGTGAGAAATGCGTTTACAACGCATATAGAATTCAGAATACAATTGTTAAAGTATTTATTTTTTGTTAAATGTTGGTTTGTAAATGATATTTTTATTACTCCGTTAGATTTAGTCATCGTGTTCGGATAGCCGATGACACAATTCACATTTTTTATTTTAAAGACTCCTGTAAGTCCATGCTAACTCTCGCGTGGGAAAGAAAGCGGGGTGAGCGCATTCTATTCATTTAAGAAAAATTATTAAACATTTCCCCCGAACATTTTTAATTATTTTGACAAAACACGACACGACGACATTAAAGAATGTTATCAGTTCCTACGGCCATCTTCTTCGATTCAAATAAAGCAAAATCTCTAGTGTACGTGTGTATGTGCTAAACATCTTTGCTTCTCCACTTCTCCAGATTTGTTAGATGGGCTACCGTTGTAATACAAACACATTTGAGAACTACGACGTTCTCACTTTTGTAACGGTTAGAGAAAAATACCGTACACACTTTTGCATTTCATATTTCGGTGATTTTAGCTGTAATGAGCACATAAGACAAAAATTGTCAATGTGTGACTCGTAAACATGTATAATTTTATTTATTTATTTTTACCAGAGATAGTCGACCGATCTGTTGACACGTTGTTTTGCAGTTTTCTGATGAAGAGTTTTCTCTGACTGCGGTCAAACATACACTGCCTGTTCATAGGAATTTTACAGCATGACAATATCGCCCCCAACATCGAGAGCTCTTGTTCATATAGCCGATGACCGCATTCACATTGTTTCAGCATTTGCCAATTGACATGGTCGTAAGCATTATCATCTACCGTACGCTGAGATTTTTCTGCTTTGGCCACTTTTGACGGATTTGCTAGAGGGACTATGTCACCTCGTTGTAACGTGATTACGTTTAAGATCCATAAGACTGAACTACATTCACCTGAAAAGGTTATAGATATAGACTTTTATACAGGAAATGTGTATCAGAATAACAATTACCTAATAGTGAAATCCACTCTTCTAAACTATTGTGAAAACTTTTAATGTTGATCCGGCCCACCAGCCGTGTATCTTTTTCATTGTTTTTTAGATAAAGAATATTCTCAGAGTATGTTCAGTATTTTCATCGTATGCATCTCTAAACAGTAATTCAATAAATAAACCGCTGTTGATAAGTCGTTCATTTAAGTGAGAGGCGGGATGATTTTGACCGTTTTAGTCATTGATCGTGCTTAAGGTCTGATCCGGAAAACGCGCTACAACTGTAACTGCGCTGTCACGTCTACATAACCCGCTCTTCTTTAAGAAAACCGCGAGGCGAGCAGTTTCTGACATCTATCAATTCACTTCATTTTTTTTTCACCACCGCAAATGTTTTGTTTAGCATACATGTTAGTTTTAGTCATTTACATAGGTGTCACGCATGAAGTTTATAGTTATTTTAAATAATTATGATAGAGTTACAGGTTTAGGTTAGTGGGGTGCCTGTAAGCGGTGACAACTTAGAGTATCGGAGACGACGGTGTTACTCAAACAGCCCATATCTTTATCTTTTAACAAAAACTGTCGTATTACGCGTTACTAAGGCAAAATCTGTAACAGCGTTCATTAATATGTTGAAATGAAAATAAACATACAAAACTTTATAATGACCGTGAGTTCAATATAGCCTAACACCGCATTGACAAATGTTTGTTCTAACGCTTTCGCCCAAAATTTGCGAGATTTCTTAACGGACGCTAGAGCGAACTGTAAACCACACACTTCCTCATCGCATTACGCTAAGAAACTGCACATGGTTAAAGCTATTACACCATAAACTGTCTAAAGTTGTTAATGTACAAGCACAGTAAACTATTTCTACAAAAAATATCATTGCACTACTGTTTTTGCATATAATACATCGTTCAACAATACTTTTGCACACTCATTCGACTTCATTTATTACCGCCGTTCTCACGTTCCTGCTGTTCATAATGTATATATAATCCTTCATTGCTCGGCTCATCATGTACATACGATTCCTACATTGCATTCATATTTATATTCTGTATATACTCTGATCAATATCGTATATAGCAACTACACTGTATATTCTGTATAGCTTTACTTACTCTGCACTTTTATGTATATAAAACACTATATTCTTGCACTTCTGGTTAGATGCTAACTGCATTTCATTAGCTCTGTACTTGTACTCTGCATAATGACAATAAAGTTGAATCTAATCTAAACAAGTACAATCGTACGCTTCCAGGACTCTGCTCATTCTTTCTGTTTCAATTTGTTTAAACGGACTTTCGCATTCTTATCTTATTTTCACCAACTAAGCGTTATTCCTAGGCCTCGCGGATTGTTTTCTAGTTTTGGCCTTCAACCTCTTTGTTCATACGTCGCTATATCTCTGTGAATTTGCTCGATTTCATAAAATATCTTTTACGTTATATCATTATACTATCCTAGTTTATATCAGATACAAGTTTGTTTCTTCATATTTCTCGCAAGTCAAACCCCTAACCACGGCCCTTCACCCTCCTCCGCTTTTTGAGCGCAACACCCACAACCTATTTTTTTGTAGAATGTACAGAAGATCCACCGCTACTTCCTCGTGACTACGGCTAGTCTTTATCCCCTGTGAGCGGCTGACCTCATAAACTCTGCAGTTATCGCAGGTTTTCTTATGATCCGCGAACAAGGGTTTTACAGCGCGGTCGATGGAGTATCTGTCAGTATCTACGTGGACTGACAGAATCGGCTTCAACGATCAAATTTGTCTGAAACTGATGCACTCTCAAATTTTCAAATAATAAGGCTTCGACGGATCTGAACGCTTTGAAAAAAAAACAAAACACTGGATCGTCTTGGATTTAAAAAAAAACACTGGATCGTAGTGGATTTTAAAGCGCTCGGTTTACGTCTTGGAACAAATTCTGAAAAGGATGTCCGCCACTACCAGCGCTGCTGCGGATGGTCGAGTGGAGTGCGGCTGTGCCGAAGGAAAGATGTGTCCTGTAAAAGCCAACATAGACTCTATGTTTAAACAATGTTACAGAGAGCAAATGATTGATCTGATGCGTAAAATCATAGACGATGTGTCTGATCCGAATCATGATTGTCCGACGGATTCCAAGCGAGTAACAAATCTCAAGAAAGAAATGGACGTTGTAAGAAGGCTGAAAAATAACCCGTGGCTCGATTTGACAAACTTGTATACGACCAGCAAGGCGCCGATTTGTGTAACGACCAGAAAAATTCTGTATGTGACGGCCGAATGTAGCGGCGAGATGTACATTAACGAGACTCTCTGTCTGTGTACGTGCATAACGGATTTGTGTGTGATGTTAGTCGCTAAACATTATGGCTTCGCCATACCTGAAATTATTGAAACCGTCGTCGATTTCATAGTAGAACAAAACTTGAGGGCCTGCCGAGATTTTCTTTTCTGGCTAGATAACCTGTGATGTCATGTCATCCCTATTGTTTGTAATAACAATTTGATCACTTTCTTCATTACTTCATTGTAAATTCAACGCTGTTTTGTTGAAATAAAAGTTTGAATCCTCTCATCGGATATTCTTTCTCAGAGTTCATTTTTTGGATTTTAATGATTTAGCAAATTACAATGAGTATACTGTCGCGGATACTCTAACGGGAGTAGATGTAAGAGAAATATGAAGAAACAAACTTGTATCTGATATAAACTAGGATAGTATAATGATATAACGTAAAAGATATTTTATGAAATCGAGCAAATTCACAGAGATATAGCGACGTATGAACAAAGAGGTTGAAGGCCAAAACTAGAAAACAATCCGCGAGGCCTAGGAATAACGCTTAGTTGGTGAAAATAAGATAAGAATGCGAAAGTCCGTTTAAAACAAATTGAAACAGAAAGAATGAGCAGAGTCCTGGAAGCGTACGATTGTACTTGTTTAGATTAGATTCAACTTTATTGTCATTATGCAGAGTACAAGTACAGAGCTAATGAAATGCAGTTAGCATCTAACCAGAAGTGCAAGAATATAGTGTTTTATATACATAAAAGTGCAGAGTAAGTAAAGCTATACAGAATATACAGTGTAGTTGCTATATACGATATTGATCAGAGTATATACAGAATATAAATATGAATGCAATGTAGGAATCGTATGTACATGATGAGCCGAGCAATGAAGGATTATATATACATTATGAACAGCAGGAACGTGAGAACGGCGGTAATAAATGAAGTCGAATGAGTGTGCAAAAGTATTGTTGAACGATGTATTATATGCAAAAACAGTAGTGCAATGATATTTTTTGTAGAAATAGTTTACTGTGCTTGTACATTAACAACTTTAGACAGTTTATGGTGTAATAGCTTTAACCATGTGCAGTTTCTTAGCGTAATGCGATGAGGAAGTGTGTGGTTTACAGTTCGCTCTAGCGTCCGTTAAGAAATCTCGCAAATTTTGGGCGAAAGCGTTAGAACAAACATTTGTCAATGCGGTGTTAGGCTATATTGAACTCACGGTCATTATAAAGTTTTGTATGTTTATTTTCATTTCAACATATTAATGAACGCTGTTACAGATTTTGCCTTAGTAACGCGTAATACGACAGTTTTTGTTAAAAGATAAAGATATGGGCTGTTTGAGTAACACCGTCGTCTCCGATACTCTAAGTTGTCACCGCTTACAGGCACCCCACTAACCTAAACCTGTAACTCTATCATAATTATTTAAAATAACTATAAACTTCATGCGTGACACCTATGTAAATGACTAAAACTAACATGTATGCTAAACAAAACATTTGCGGTGGTGAAAAAAAAATGAAGTGAATTGATAGATGTCAGAAACTGCTCGCCTCGCGGTTTTCTTAAAGAAGAGCGGGTTATGTAGACGTGACAGCGCAGTTACAGTTGTAGCGCGTTTTCCGGATCAGACCTTAAGCACGATCAATGACTAAAACGGTCAAAATCATCCCGCCTCTCACTTAAATGAACGACTTATCAACAGCGGTTTATTTATTGAATTACTGTTTAGAGATGCATACGATGAAAATACTGAACATACTCTGAGAATATTCTTTATCTAAAAAACAATGAAAAAGATACACGGCTGGTGGGCCGGATCAACATTAAAAGTTTTCACAATAGTTTAGAAGAGTGGATTTCACTATTAGGTAATTGTTATTCTGATACACATTTCCTGTATAAAAGTCTATATCTATAACCTTTTCAGGTGAATGTAGTTCAGTCTTATGGATCTTAAACGTAATCACGTTACAACGAGGTGACATAGTCCCTCTAGCAAATCCGTCAAAAGTGGCCAAAGCAGAAAAATCTCAGCGTACGGTAGATGATAATGCTTACGACCATGTCAATTGGCAAATGCTGAAACAATGTGAATGCGGTCATCGGCTATATGAACAAGAGCTCTCGATGTTGGGGGCGATATTGTCATGCTGTAAAATTCCTATGAACAGGCAGTGTATGTTTGACCGCAGTCAGAGAAAACTCTTCATCAGAAAACTGCAAAACAACGTGTCAACAGATCGGTCGACTATCTCTGGTAAAAATAAATAAATAAAATTATACATGTTTACGAGTCACACATTGACAATTTTTGTCTTATGTGCTCATTACAGCTAAAATCACCGAAATATGAAATGCAAAAGTGTGTACGGTATTTTTCTCTAACCGTTACAAAAGTGAGAACGTCGTAGTTCTCAAATGTGTTTGTATTACAACGGTAGCCCATCTAACAAATCTGGAGAAGTGGAGAAGCAAAGATGTTTAGCACATACACACGTACACTAGAGATTTTGCTTTATTTGAATCGAAGAAGATGGCCGTAGGAACTGATAACATTCTTTAATGTCGTCGTGTCGTGTTTTGTCAAAATAATTAAAAATGTTCGGGGGAAATGTTTAATAATTTTTCTTAAATGAATAGAATGCGCTCACCCCGCTTTCTTTCCCACGCGAGAGTTAGCATGGACTTACAGGAGTCTTTAAAATAAAAAATGTGAATTGTGTCATCGGCTATCCGAACACGATGACTAAATCTAACGGAGTAATAAAAATATCATTTACAAACCAACATTTAACAAAAAATAAATACTTTAACAATTGTATTCTGAATTCTATATGCGTTGTAAACGCATTTCTCACTATACGCTCTTTCTTAGTGATTTGGTCGCTCGAATACACGAAAGGTTATGGATAAAATGTATATCACAAGAGTGTGGAAACTGTAACACACTCAAACTTAAACGAGTGTACCGTTTGATTTGTTTAGGTTGAAATAGTTTTAAGGGTAAAACAGCTAGACTTCATTTTTGCGTCGATGCTTCATCCGATCACACTTTTGGACAGACACAAAGTTGAGCTAAAATAAATATCTCAAAGAGAAAAACTGTAACTTAATTTCTTAATTTTCATTTATTCCTATTACGATGACGCCGCACAAAGATCGCATAAAAACGTACGGTCCGACAAACAAATTGCGAACGTCCGTCCAAGATCTTGATACGGCTAAATCTCGAAGTGTAAGAAAAATGTCATTTACAAAACATTGGGATTCTTAGATGTGAAACACCCTTGACACGATCTGCTGGCCTGCGCAAAAAATAATCATAAATGTTTTAGCACAGCTATTTACACAAATAGTATGAGAACTGTATATTGTTTCACTCGCATAGAAAATTAATTACCGCTTTATCCGGGTCAAAGGGAAATGATGATAATAGTTGAAACATCCTTAGCTCGTACATTTCTTTCCTTTTGAAAAATCACAGCTGCTGGTGATTACTGTTTTTTAGTAAACCATTTAACATTACACGATGCCTACAAAATAGTCAAAGCGTATGTTTTCTGTTCTAGGTAAGAACATTTACACCGAGTGTTATAGGCCGGGTAAATAATTTGAAAATAGTATTTCTGTCGAATGAGAAAAGTTCAGCGTACATTTAAAAAATTTTCTGATGTAGAAATTATGTTTCTGCCAAACATATCCAAAGAGAAAGGGTTTTCCTCTCTGGAGAGAAAAGCACTCGGGTGCATAAATTATATGAAGAGACGATTTGTCATCGGGTTATTTAAAAAAAAAAGACGATAGACGGTGTGCCTTGCTTTAGTGACACACAACGTGTTTAAACACGTTTCAAATTGTAGGTGTAATTATTTTAGTGACTTTAAGCAAGATGTATATTTGTTATTTTACAGTACGCATACAATCTACAGGATAGAAGGATGGGGATACAGTAAAATACAACTATAAACTTTAAGAAAAGTTAACTTTCATTACACTAGTGTAAAGGGATCTTACAGTAGGCTAAATGAAAAGCACTACGTAATAAGGCTGAAGGGCAAACAACTGATGGAAAACACACGTTGGGATGGGGGGATACTGTCGGGTTAAATATTATGGTTTTATAAAATATATAAAATAGAACTACAGCCTGTTAGATGTACAGGCGGTCATTTTAATATTTTTGCTTTTAAATGGAGGTATTTTGGGGCGGCTAAGCAGAGGGCCTGCAAATGTCTTTCCTGCTCTGTGTCTGAAAGTACCGTGGATATGTGAAAGGTTTACGACCGTAGCAACACACATAAATTACATCTCTAGGACGCGTGGGTCTTTCCTGAACCATCTTTAATGGTTGAATACCATCGAGGGTCTTTCTTCTAAAAGATAAAGCCACTTCATCTAAACTTCACAGTCTATACTGTGACAAACAAACGAGCTCCTCAGCATAGATTTAAAGCTAAATCAATATTTTTTATTTTTTATTTTTAAAAAACATACAGAAAGACTTTGGCATCATGTTTCATATTGTGTGTGCGTGTGTGTGTGTGTGTGTGTGTGTGTGAGAGAGAGTGAGAGAGAGAGAGATAGAGAGAGAGAGAGAGAGGGGGAGAGAGTGAGTGTGTGTGTGTGTGTGTGTGTGAGGGGTAGAGAGAGAGAGAGAGAGAGAGAGAGATGGTATGAAAACTTTGAAGATGGTGCTAAAAATAAGAACTTTAAAGAATCTAAAGTGATTAATGCATGATGCATCTAATATAATATGATCATACATATGATATGATATAATATGATATAAATAATTTTTTATTATATAATATTATATAAAAATATAAAATATTTTAGGTAATACATATCATGAATTAAGAATCAACGGACATCAGATGTACTGGGGGTACTGATTATTAAAAAAAATTACAATAATGTTAGCTTTGAAATAATGTACACCATTGACTTAGATCATGCGGTCTGGAACTCCACCCTCGGCTGCGCGGGGTGTGTGTGAAGCAGCCCCTCGGGTCTCACATACATTTCACTACGAGGACCTGTGAGATTCTGTTTATGATTTAATCATTTTTATTTTATTTTTTAAGTCGTATTATTTTATTTTGGGGATGTTTCATTCATGTTTGGACATCTCTCACCGGTCTAAAAATGTAAGGGATAAATTTTTATATGTATCATCAGAAATGTTTATTGTATATATACTATGCTATCACATTTAAAATAAGTTATCTTTTTTAAAAAAGAAGAGTATGGTGTGTTTTATAAGTTTGATTATCTTAAATGTTGAATACCTTTTTTTGTTTAATGAATTGCTTTAGTAGCCCGATGTCATTATACAATTATTTATTTTCATATTCTTTAACCCCTGGAGTCTGAGTGGGTTTTGGGGACTGGAGATATTTTGACACCCCTCAGACGTTGGTGTTTTTCATTATCCTAAAACGTATTAGTGGCTAAAAGTCTGAATATCCCATAATATTTGATCAGCATGATTGTACATGTCTGTAATTTTGAGAAGGCTGCGTTTATGATTAGTTTTTGTTTAAAATATGTTTAAAATGTGTTTGTATATGTTGTATAAGTATTGATTGAATACATGATTAAAAAAAAATGTATGATGAAATTATTTGTTTTGGTTTAGTAACATGTCTGTTACTGCGATGTGTTTTATAAAAACGATGAATACTTGTTTAAAATGTATGTTGCGGTTTAGTAACATGCCGTCATATATAATTTAATATTGTTTAAAATAGAGATAAGTCTCTTTTTAACTTGATATGTCCACGCGTATGTCCGCTTGTTTATATGGTTTATCAGAATACAAATTTGTATAGCGCCGTGGATATTATAGTGATATAACAAGGTACGTGTGGCTTATGATGAAATTTATAGGCTAGTCATAATTCAGATCGCTTAAAAGTGTACGTGCATGCAGCATTTTATTGTATGGTGGTACTGTAGGTGTACGGTTAAAATAAATAATTAAACAGCTTTTTGAAAAAGATATGATATAAAGATGGATATAAAAGGTTTTAAATATAATACAGAAAATGTCTTGCAACAAATAATGTGAAATGAATTTAACTGAATTGTGTCAATGACACGTCCGGGTTCCTCAATAGACCATATTCTTCATTCTGTTCAATTATATATTTTTTCCCCGATCCTGGTAAAATGTATATTTTTTAGTGATGAACAAAACTAATGTAAATGTTTTGTTTTATATTGTTTGCGAATGTATAATGTGTTTATATTCATTAAAAGAAGAAAATAAGACTTGGAGACGAATGTGTGTACACAGGCATTAGAGGGAGAGAGAGGGAGAGAGAGAAAGGGGTACAAGAGATGCTAGGCGCGCACCAGCCGTAATTCATAGGTGAACCGTCAGAAAACTGTCAAAATCATGGTACTCCCGTGTGAGATACGTTTTTATTTTAATTAAAAATGGCTTTGAAGATATTATGATTTTGTAGTAAATTCCGACGAGTGTGCACTGTGGCGTGCAAACGCAGACAGTGGAGACACAGAGGGTCAGGATCAAAGGTGTGTGAAAACATCTCTTTTCTGCTCTCTAAAAGAAAAAAAAAGAAAAAAAAGATCTTGTTTTATCTGAAATAGTCGGTTTCAGTATATTTTTTTATACAGTTTAATTTATAACCTTTTTTTAAAAGAACAGAATGTTTTTTCAACCTTAGTTAAATTGTTTTTAGATTATGTATATTATATAAACTATATCATGTTTTATATATATAAATGTGAAATAATTAAAATGTGTTTTAGATTATATAAATTATATAATGTTTTATATATATATATATATATATATATATATATATATAAATGTGAAATAATTAAAATGTGTTTTAAATCTTTAATTGTTTGAGATTATATAAATTATATGATGTTTTATATATATAAATGTAGAACACACCGATCCCATTTATACACCGCTCAAGAATGTAATGGGAGGGGGGAGAAGCCGTATAACCACACACACACACACACACACACACACACACACATAACCGTATAACTGTGATAAACTTCAAACAAGCTAACTGACACAAACTTCAAACAAGCTAACTGACACAAACTTCAAACAAACCAACGGTCAATAGGGTAAAACTTTCTGTCAAAACCGCATGATCGATGCGTGAGGAGTCTTTCATATACCGTTTTAATTTAAAACTAATTAGGTCAATAGGGTAAAACTTTCTGTCAAAACCGCATGATCGATGCGTGAGGAGTCTTTCATCTTCCGTTTAAACTAGCCGTCAAAACCATGATTTAGAACTAATTAGGTCAATAGGGTAAAACTTTCTGTCAAAACCGCATGATCGATGCGTGAGGAGTCTTTCATCTTCCGTTTAAACTAGCCGTCAAAACCATGATTTAGAACTAATTAGGTCAATAGGGTAAAACTTTCTGTCAAAAGCACATGATCGATGCTTGCAAAGGTCATAGGTTAACCCTTGAAGTCGGAAAGTTCCGCCCATCCATCATAAGGTTACCGGAAGTTCAACCTGTCAAAAGGTCAAAGGTCAAAGTCATAAATCATCATGACAGAAGCTGTATTATAATAACTACTAAAGCCCTTCTATCTTTAACATACTTTATCTGGCTGAGCTTAAAGCCGTGCATTTCCTCTGAATGAGTCACAACACAGAGACGCCAGTGCGTTTATGTGTGTGTGTGTGTGTGTGTGTGTAAGTTTGTACGTGCATTATTTAATCTGCTTGACTCCCACACTCAAAGTGAGTATCTCAAACACAGACACTGAGTGATCTTTAAAGTTGTCTATTAAAGCTGGAAACTCAGATCCACCCTCCGTGCTTCCATCCCTTGTTTTTCATCTCTCCTTTGCTATTCTTCCCCCTTTCCAAAAATCTGTTCTTATTCCATAAGAGCCTTAGCTGCAGAAAGCACATGAGTCAGAGGCCTTTCTTGTGTTTTTTCCTGACTAATTTTGTGGGTTTAACTCTTTCAGTTAGTGATGGAAGAGTTAATATTCTGTCACGGTCACTGAAATAACATGCATAAATACATGACATGTAAGTCTTGTCATTTCCATAAGTAAAATAGTATTTATACGTAAAGAAATAAAAGTTAATGTCATGCTGCTAAATTCCTGAATTTTCTTTAATTTTGCAAACAGTATTCCAATTTAAAAAGTAGAATTGAAATGAATTAAATGTGAATAAAATTGCTGTAATTTTTAAATATAAAAATTTACCTTTATTTACCTTTTATATACCTTGAGGTTTGAAGAAATCTGTCTCTGTTTGTTTATCTGTCTATATAAATAGTTAAAAACTTGAAATGCCACCAATGGAAATTTGTATTTCATAGTTTATATAATTAACTGTATGGACCAGGGTGGACTAGAATGCATTACCTGTGGTGAATTTCTTTGAATTACAATTCAGTAAAAATCCTCTTCTTGTCATTTCAGTTCTTGCTGATATCTGTGAAAGTCTTGCATGGCCCCATCTGAATATGGTGACGAGAACAAAGAGTATATCAGAGGTAAAGCTTACAGTCTACTGAAAGCTTGAGCAAGCAGCTTAGAAACTGCACATAGCTCTTGTCTTGAATCTTTAACGGCAGCTAGTGTGGGGGAAAACCAGGACACCTCTGTCATGCGCCAATGATTCTCCTGTCAGTGTGCGCCTTGTCCTGTTGCCTTCTGGGGGTTGGGGGTTGGAGCATATCGGACACAAGTAAAAGGGCCAGAGAGCTGTAATGAAAACGCATCACATGTTCCCAGGGCTATACCTTCACAGGCATACGGTACTTCCGTACACACTTGTATAACATTCACTAGCAACATTCGCCTCTCATCATCTCATCCTTTCTACAAGTTTAGTTCTAAAAGTTCTAAAAGGTGGAATATTTCTCTTTATTGCAACTGTCAATCAGTATTTGTGTTTGAGAACGTTCTTGAACTGTACATTTTTGTAATGTATATGTTTATATTCTTAAGTTGTTTTGATATTTCACAACTCTATAGATATCTTTTCTGATAAAGGACTGAGAAAAGATGGGAAAGCTCAGGGTTTGGCATGGTTGCCGTGCAGCTCGGGTCGGCATAGTTGCCGAGTAATAAAGAATAGTGCTGTAAAATAAAACGAGGTGTGGAGTGAGCTGGAGAGCACTGCAAAGCCATTGGCTCCGTGAGTCATCATAAAACAATAACTCACTCCCATAAAACAAAGTGCTTATTAAATTATTTTAAACAATATTGCATGATTTGGGCACACTCAGCTGAGCTTTTCTCTTACAGCTGCATGAGAAAATAGAAAATAAATTGAATTATTTTAAATTGAATTATTTTAAATTAAATTATTTTTAATGTACATTAATGTACATGTAATCAATTAAAACACATACGCATATGCATACATATTGTGTGATTACAATACAGTTGTTGTAGGTTTAATCTTTCCAAACCCGTTACGGAGAATTTAACAAATAGAAGTAATTTTATGAATAAATAATAATCTTATAATAAACTGAATTATCAAGTTTCTAATACAACAATGGATAGTTTAGAAACAATAACAAATAAAAAATGGATGATAATTTTTATATTTGGTAAATTACATATTGAAAAGAGAACACAAGGCAGGTCTGTCTCAAGTCAGATGAATGTTTGAAATATACTGTTGTTGCAGTAGACATTCAGGGTCACCCCATGTAATTTGTTTGCATTACTAGACTAGTGCAGAGACATAATAAAGGGGTGGAGTTACTATCAGAAAAAACAGACAACCATGACCTTGACGACTGATTTTATATTGTTGATGGCACCAAATGATTTTCATGGTTGTTTTAAATATGACCTTAGATAGTGCCTCGAATAAAATGGGTTTATTTTAATGGAGACATTTTACTATTTCTGCCTTCGTAATTATTAATAACTTAATAAGTGTTCATAACTTAATCAGTTATCCAAATAACAGTTTTAAAGCATCTTAATCATTTTCCCCATGTGAAGTGTATTTGGACTAAAAGCAGATTTCCTCAATACAGTAGTCACTAGGGTGAAAAAAAGAACTTGTAATAGAGTGTACAGCCAAATGATAATCTAATAGTCAACACAAAACATGATCTCTTTGGAAGTGAGTGGAACAAGGCTCAATTTTAATTAATATACAGTGTGAGATTTAGAGGCTAACCTCTATTATTTAGACTTAGAGGCATTATAGCCTTCCAGTAGTTCAGAATTGAGCTAAAATATGATTCTCTGGAAATACAAGAAATAATAAATGTATACCTTAAATGCAATGTGAAAAATGTTGAGGAAAGTAAAAGTAGGAATGGAAAAGGGAGCGTTATTCCCTTTTTTAAAGTTTTTTTTTGGCAAAAGTCACTTTTGCTTATTAGTATGATTTAACTGGAGCATCTAATGTCAGCAGCAAAAGACATTGGTTATTAAAATTGGTTATTAACAAAATAACTTGCAATACTTATTTAAAAAAGTAACTCAGATACTGTGACGAGTGGGGCGGGGCCGAGAGACGTGGGAACAGGAACGGGGCCGGTGGAGTGATTGGAGATGAGCTACACCTGCCTGACCCACTGGTCTCGAGTCCCACGGAGGAGATGGAGGGATATAAAACCGGAGCGAGGACAGTGACGGATGAGAGAGGACCAGGACTGGGTTTCAGGACTTGTGTTTGGTTTTTGTTTGTGCGCGTCAGTCGTCCGTGAGGGGCTGACGTGCTATTTTGTCTTTATTTTTTAATTAAAGTTTATATTTGATTGTCCGCCGGTTCCCGCCTACTTCTTCCCGTAATTAGGAAGGTTTA
Source organism: Carassius auratus (assembly GCF_003368295.1). Classification (NCBI taxonomy): domain Eukaryota; kingdom Metazoa; phylum Chordata; class Actinopteri; order Cypriniformes; family Cyprinidae; genus Carassius; species Carassius auratus. Next base: position 6,214,146 of record NC_039286.1, read on the forward strand.
TATTGCTACAGATACTTTCTTGTAAATTAAAAAGTAATTGTTACTTTGTTTACTTGAAAAAAGTAATCTGATTACATGACTCACCTTAGTTGTAATGCGTTACCCACAACACTGATTGTAAAGCACTTTAAGTAAAAGAGTCTACATAAAGCATAAATGTAAAAATATTTTCAGAATTATTTTAATTTGGATTCCATCCATTATCTATTTTATGTTTTGGCATTTGATAATCATAAAATGTTTTCACCTTTCACTCAGGTATACCTCTGGATCCAGAAGTACATGTAGAAAAGCACGTTAGCTGCTTGGAAGGTGAAATCAATCAACCATCACCAGTGTCACAGACGTAGCACCAAATTTGTATCTTATACCTCCTGAGACAAAATTATTAAGATATGCTCATTATAAGTTTTTGTGGATTTTAATAACAACCTCCTAAGCAATGATCCTAGGGTCCATGTTGTAACCTAAGCAGGAGATTCTGGCTCATCTCAGCTCTGAGCATTGACCAGGTTAAACACATTGCTTGGCCTCTGTCTCTCTCTCTCTCTCTCTCTCTCTGGTAAATGAAGAATGTGGGAGCATCGACCGGCCGCTCTTCTGATATGTGAATCCATCAGGATAGGCAATGAAGAGCTGAACAGAGCTACTATTACTGCTGCAGCTACTGAAGAGGGCCACGGTAGATCTAGAACAAGACAGAAAGAGAGCAAGGATTGGGAAGAGAGAGGAGAATAGCTCTACCAGGAGTTTATAGCTAGAAATTATTTATGGCTCTGGTGAAATTGACAATACATCCTTAAGTGTATGCTGACAGCTGTGAACAAAACACTGAACATTAGTGCTCTAACACAGCACTAAACATATAATTTGACTGTATACCTGACACCAATATGATTTTGCTCTAAACTCGAACGATCCCCAAAACACCTACAACCATTTAACATTATGCAGTCACTTGGATCTTCTGCAAATAAACACAAATTTCCATTTAGTTTTTAGCTTTAAAAAAATATTGCTCACTGTTGACAGTAATGCTGAAAGTCTGACAAACAGTTAGCTGGTTTAGACTGGTTAACTTTTAAGGATGCTGAGAATTGTCTGTGCTAAAAGAAATGCTATAGGCCTAAATGAAGACATGCTCTAAAATAGTATAAGCCAACAGCAGATCAGTTCTAGGCCTATACGAAATAAAACGGTACTCATTATGCGTGTTCCTTCTTGAATAAATTACAAAGGGCTTTTTTTTTCGTTGGCCTGCCTGATGACAGCCTACTTTGTTTCTTCAACCTGGACTCACTGTCTCCAATGCACCGTAAATAAAGCTGATAGACTCCAGAGCAACATGACTTTCACACAGCCGATTGATTTAATGTGACCTCTACATTCTTAATGCTATTGGATGCCTATTTAACCAGATGAAGGCTTAGATTGTCCCGTACACTTGCGCATTAATTCCCCATTCATCATCATTAGGCAGTGAGCGCTCCATTCACGCCTCGCTCTGCCTGCTGTAAATTAGAAGGTAAACAGGCTTTTAAACAGTCGCCGCCTTGAGATGCGCTCTAACGGACAGATGCGCGGTACCGCCCCCGTCTGTGGAGTACTGTCGCTCCAGAAACAAGGAATCACAATACTGTCATTTCAGATCTTTACCGCTGTTTTTGTGTCACTGCTGGGTGTATGATAATGTTTACATAATTTTTTTTGGCTTTCTAGATAAAGGACCTAAATGTGCACAGGGTACATCAAAGAACAGATGAATCAATCTGATTCTCATTCGGCTGCTAGACACTGAAAGCTTGAACTGACATGGATTTCTTTTTAACCCACTTGCTTATTTTGTGCAGGTAAACTGCGTTGGTTATACGCAGATACATTAAGCTAAAATGTATACTAAACGGTGGTAAATTCAGCCCCGTGTGCTATTTAGATTTTCTTTCTTTTATTTACAAATTGTCAATTCAGTCGTTGGCCATTTCTTAGCCTATTTGCGCCTTAGGTAATTTAATGTAACAACCAGACATAAATCCGTATTTGAGTTAACTGCTCCGGTTTAAGTGGCATATTATTCCAAACATATGCATTTTAATCAACTTGGTCACACTTACAAGAACTGCTTCTAATAAGGCCATCAATCACGTGCGCAACCGGGACCTTCTGGCGTGGGCTCGTATGCGTGGGAGGAGGTGAATTGTTTGGGCAGCAATCACTAGCAATTGTTGACATTTTGTTTGTAAAATAGAAGATAAAAAGAGCAATTAAAATCAAAACATCTCGTTTCAATGAATCAAAAATCTCTTTATATATATATATATATATAGGCTAGTTTAAAATGACTGAACATGATAAAGCATATTCTTGGTTAAGAAAAAAATGTTTATTATTATTTTCTGTCATTTTGCCCCCAACAAATGTCTCTAATTGCAAAAACATATATTCTTACTATTTTATTTTATTTTAGGTTGTCTACTTGTTTTTCGTTGTGTAATTCTACTTCCTGGAATGGAGTCAGTTTTTATCTAATTTTAATATTGTAGTTTGTGCTTTGGCAGTTCGACATTTGATGTTTAGACACAATATCCAACCTTCTCTATTATGTCCAGAAAGTTTCAATTTGCCGCTCCAGCTGCCACAATTACGCGGACAGGCCAGCTAATTAACATGAGTTGATTGGTGAGGTGGAGGCATCATCGATCTTTTTGCATTCCAATATCTCCACGAGACATTTCATTCCAATCTTTCTATTAACAGCGCAGAAATATGGCTTATGCTAGGTGCCTGGGGACTACTTAACAGTTCGTTCAGATAAAGAGGTCCAGTTATGTCCAAGTTCAGTGTTTCAGAAGAAGATAATAGAGGCCATGTAAGATATAAAGGTGACAAAGCACTGTAAATTTAAAGCAATACATGCTGGCATGTTGAAAATTGCTGTTGTCGTGCTTTTATTGTCGAAGCCGTGTGTGCTTTTATAAATTTTCGTTCTCAGATTTTTCAAATCAGACTATTTTACCGCTTATTTGTCTTCCAGCAATCATAGAAAGACACAAAGACAGTTAACAGATTAATAGCCTACAGTTTTTCATCAAGTAGCCCAACCTACCCTTATCGTTTCAAGAATGAATATTAGTCACTGTACACTTTTATTTAAAATAGTTTATTATGAAATTCAATTTAATCAGGACACTACTGACCCATTTTTCGCGCATTTTCCAAAACCTGAAATCAACCTAACTGAGCAGAATAGGAATAAGTAAACTGTACATTTAAAAAAACTTGATGCAGAAATTAAACTAAAAATACGTAAATGTAAAAACATTGCAGTCAATAAATAATGCCACATGTGATGACGTCCATAAATATTAGGGCAATTTATGCTTGATTTATCATTTTACTTGTATGTATGTTTATTGTATTGTTTCAGAGTGAAGGTGAGGACAACAGCAAGGCCATGAAGAGACGGTACGGGATTGGGGGTATTCAGCTGACGGTATGCGGGTAAGACAGACATCTCTGGCTTGCCCCAATTTGCCGCATGTGATTGTCCAATGGATCTCTAGCGCGTGTTCTCCCGTCAAGCCAGCAAGCCTCGCATGGAGCTTCTTAATCCGCTCCCCTGGCGCCTTGTTACCGGTTTGGCAGACAAGTCTCTGAGCGTGCAGTATTATCATTAATTCAACATTCAAAATTTCTCCCTTCCGAATACATCACTCCTTAATTTCCCCTCGCATCTGCACATTTCGATGTGCTACCGGGACCGGGTGTTCGTGGAGGAGGAATAATGAGCCAGCCGTGCTCGGTTAACAAATCCCCTTGTTAAAAAAAAACTAGATGAAAAACATCGTTTTAATGTGGAAGAAGCTGCATGTGGGTCAATTTGTATGGCTATGAAAGAGTATAAATTATGATAGATTTTTGCGCTATCCAGTCATCCTTGTCTCCTATGTCACATTTTCTTGATAGGGTGTAGCCTACTTAAAATGTATTTGCGTTGATATGATAGCCTATCTCTGTTATCGGTATCTAATTTCTCCAATGATTATTTAAAAGTCCGTGGCCTGACAGTGTATAAATAGACTCCGTCTGCACAACATATAGCTTCTTAACTGGAAAACATCCATAGTTTCGAAACCTTAACTAAAGCAGCTTGCTTTCGAGATGCGCAAGCTGCTTTGAGTAGTTCATGTCATGACTTATTAAATATTGCCAAAGTTCCCAAAGCGGATCCGGATGTTACCAAAAGAAAAGTGGCTTCTTGCTGCCGTCCTATCTGGTTAGTGGCACTTCCTCCCTCTGGTCCAAAGACGCTGAAGATGATTTGCTGATGACTGCTGGCGAGAACGTGAGGAAGGCCTCAGTCCTGGTCGTGGGCGAACACGAGAAGTCTGCGTTGTTGGATCTAAGTGAGAGCCCATTTGACTGACTGGCAGCGTGACAGGCAAGGCAGGAGCATGGACTTCCCCCGGGACCAAGCCCATGACCCGGGCTGGGGTACAGGGATGGGTGTCTGAAGGCGCACAGCAGCTCAGGACGCGGGTATGGATGCGAAAGCACCCGAAAACTGTCCAGCGAGCGCAGAGGATTGGAGAATGGACCTCCTGTGGCAGAGGCTGAACCTGCAGTCACACCGCTGAGTGGAGAATAGTAAGGTAGAGGAAGGTGAGACTGAAACGGATAGGGCAGGCTTCCCGTAGCTGCAGCATGGCTCATCATATAGGTGTAAAAGGCGGGGTCGGCAGGATGAGGCCAAGTCATTGCCAGCCTCTGTCTCTTGTCCTTCATGCGACGGTTCTGAAACCAAACCTGTAACCAAAAGTGGCAAAGTAGTCATAAAGTAATATTGCAATGGCTGAGGCCTATATAGCTACATGTAGGCAAAGCCCGTTTCTATTAGCAATAAACCAAGAGAAATGGTCCCATAATTAATCAAATAATAAGAGGTCAGACATATTTTGTAGAATTGTTTTATTGTACTTTTTTTAAATCGATTGATGAGCCTGCTCATATTGATGGTGCAATCTTGGCAGGGTTATTTTTTACACTCATAACTCGTTGGTAATCTACCAGGTCACCTTTATCAAAATAAATAGATTGGGGGTGTAGCTTACATACCTTTATTGTTGTTTCCGGTAAATTTAAGGCAGCTGCCAACTCGCACCTACGTGGTCTAGAGACGTAATTCTCCCGGTAAAACTCTTTCTCCAGTCGTGCTATCTGCTCCCTTGTGAATGCTGTTCTGTACCTTCGCATCTGGTCAGAACCATAGTTGAGAGCACCGTGGCCTGAGCTCATCTTGTTGTCCACACCGATTTCTTTACCGTGGGTCGGCGAGCCCATTGCCAGTCCTTACAGAAAATAAACATTACTCATTTTAGGACATACATTGCAAGGTCACCGGATTACCGATATATTAATATAGCGTTCATACTGCATTGCTTGCGATATATATGTAACTATATATATCTATATATATATGCTATATATTAATAGGCCTATTACTGATATTTCGGACAAATAGCCAAAAAAATAAAATAAAAAATAAAATAAAAAATCAGTGTCCAGTGAAGAAAAGCTAACAAAACATGCCGTCTCAATCTCTGAACATATTATGGTTATTTCCAAAAATATAAACTAAATTAATAACCTGCACTGATAATACATTCATCTGAATTTTGCACGTCCGAGGGAATTTATTAGAATCATTCCTTTGTTGATTTATGCATTCTTAAAAATAGCCATATTCTTCATTCTTTACTCCAAATAAGGCGTTTAATTCTAAATACGTTTAATTCTAAAAAAAAATAAAACATAAAGGTATGAACAGACAATGGACATTCATAAACATTGTTTTTGTAATAGCAAGCCAGCAGCAATTCTCCCCACAATATATATATATATATATATATATATATATATATATATATATATATATATATATATAATATTACAATATAATATATTATATAATATATTATTACTATTATTATTATTATTATACGTTATTGAGATGTTGTACAGTTGGAATAAGATGCCTTGACAACTAGTTAAAGCCTGGACAACACCCCAGATACACAGTGGCATTGTAATTAACTCATAATTGACTGATAATTTAAGAGGAGCTGACAATCGAACGCGCTCATAAGCAGCGGGTTACACGGGAAATCGATTGAACGTGTATATGGTCGCTTGTATTCTCAATCAATTCACTCAGTTTAGAAACAGGGGAAGAAATGGAGAATAAATAAATACAAATAAACAAGAATACAATGAGCTGCAGTTTTTACCTTGTCCGTTCGGGTAATCCATGCTCTCAGGGGTACAACTGACATCTATTTCCTCATATAGGTCTGATTCCGCATCTGAGCTGCTGGCATCTTTGTTAGGGATGTCTGACAGGGTTCTCTCCGGCGCAGATGGCTTGCTAGCAAGTGTCACATCTCCGTACTTTGCGCTACGTTGTCCTATTGTCGCATCCTCCACTAGGATTTGAGAATAAGGCACGGGGCTTAGTCTGTTCTGGTTAATCGGTTTGTCCGGTAGCTTGCGCATGGGGTCTCCAGTAGCCTCAGTCAAATTAGAGCCATTTTTGGCAGACAGTGTGCCAACCTGACTACCCTCGGCGCGCATCAGCATGTCTTTGGCGCTGTCCATAACCGTTAGACGAGAGCAAAGTAGGCTACCTGATCTTCCGGAGCTTGGTAAAACAGTTTGGAGCGGCAAAAGCAGACGAGAAGCTGTGCGATGCGAGCGCCTGGAGTGCTACGCGAACTCTGGGAGGGATCACCATTGCCCTCTCTCTCCTCACGCGCTGTCATTCTTAATAGGGCAGTCGTCATAACAGAGGGCGCAGTGACGCCACACGTCGATTTAGTGTGAATAAACAGACCGGGGAGAGTCTAGCAGAACCTAAAGGTGAATTCAAGCCTATAGCACAAAACATCACCAACAGCTAAATACAAAAGGCATGAAAGATGCACCAACTTAAACTTTGTGTGTGCTTGTCGTTTTACACGTTTAAGTTACAAGATAGTCTCACTTTTTTGATTGTAAGTCAGATAGTCAAGTATTTGACTATATATAGTGCATTTACAGTTTTTTTACGGATATTGGGGCAATTTGATAACCATTTTTGCTTTACTGAACTCAGATGATTTGGTTAGCTAATTAATCTTCTCACATGAGTGAAAAAGTGATTGAGCGCTTTTTTGATGGCTGAAAAAAAAAACAAATGTCCATAACGGACAGTCAAGGGTTTCAGTAATGTGATAGAATGCAGATATGGCCAAACCCTATCTATTATCTCCCTGTCCTGAGCCCTCTTGGATATGGCAGTCTTTCGGAATATATTAGCACATGTTCTTCTCCGATCAACACAGTCAGTGCGCGTTGGAAGACGTCAGACTGAATGGGAATATGAGGGATCAGATGAGGAGGGCTGTCTCTCCGCCAGCAGCGTAATTTGAAGTGTACAAGTTCCATCGTTTCTTCTTCCAGCGCACAGACTCAGTCACGCTCTCTTCCCTTCGCTCTGTCTCCCGCCCTAACTCGATCTTCCAAAGTGGTGTCAAGTAAAGTGCAAAAAGGTCAGGTCCTCATGACCAAGAGTAAGAATAACAGGCTATTTGACATTTAATTAGATTTGTTTGAGCCGCGCCAACAATGCATATATCCTCACCGCCTACTGGCGGGAGGCAGCTGTCCAGATTCATTTTCTGAAATATGTTTCAATCTGAACTGAACTTTCCAGGATTCAAATGATTAGTCTATAATCACATTTATTAAACACTTAATAGAATATTTATTTAATTTATGTCCATATCAAATGAAACACAATTCGATAATTAATAAGGAACAGATAACATTCTGGTCTTCAGATCCTACCATTCATTACAAAGTGAAAATGAGTTGTTTTTATGTATTTATGCTATTCTTCAAACCATTTTCTTTATAAAAACGTACATTTAGTTTATGTATCATTGTCTTGTTTTATTTCATAGTTGATTACATTGAGTTTTATCTTCATGTCTTACATAGTTAAAAGCTTGGTAGCAGACTGAAATGGACAAAGTTCAAAATCCTCTTCTGATTCTTGGTCATTGACAAAACCAACACTTTAATGATAGTAAGAATTATGAGTTTCGGGCTCCAGGAGACGAGTATTGTAACGTATGCAAAGATAATCTAGCGCACTGCTTGCTTTCAGGGAGGAGGCCGCTCCCTCCTCCGCTTTGATGTCGGAGTTCAGGCAGTAAAAATTCACTACAAGCTGTGATGAAGTTCAATGGCGTTAAAGAATATAGCTTTGGGAGGTTTTAACTTGATATTACTTCTCAACCCAAATCGCTTTCATCGTTTTTGGTGGCGTAATAAAGCGCGCTACAACTGTGTGGCTATTCCTTATAACCGCACTTAACAACACCAATGATGCACCACAGAGACAGGATTAGGATCATAAGCCACTGGGATGTAATTACTTCGACTTCTTTATCTTTATTGCACGCAAACCACACTCTCTCTGAAAATCAAGAGACGTTTTACAAAAATATTCCCTGATGTTTTCATTAAAATACATTATTTCTTGTTTTAATTATGTTAATTAAAATAGTTAATTAAAATGCACCCGTTTTTTTTTTTTCTGCAGCGAGCAAGTGGCCAGAGAGCAAGCAGTCAGTGTAAGACTTGATTAGTGGGGTTAGAACTTATTCGGAATATTGAAGCTTTTCGTTTCAATGGCTTTGTTGAGAACGGTGATTATTATTTTATATGCAGATTAACATCCCCATCTTCTAATTTCTCATCAGTCATCCATGCTCACCCCTGTTTGTTTAGCGTACAGGAAATCCAATAGATTTCAATGTAACTAACTACCATAGTTAGCTAATGATGCTTTGGGGAAACGCACCCCGGAGAGGATGGGACACGCATGTTAGAGAGTGACGTCAGACGTTCTATTTGTGTGGCCGTGGTGACACAATCGTCAAAGCTGTCCTCGTGCGCCCTCGCCTGTTAGAAAAAATAAGAACTCTCTCTCTCTCTCTCTCTCTCTCTCTCTCTTTCTCTCTCTCTCTCTGTCTCTCTCAATGGTCAATTTTGGTGTTCTTTATTGACAAGGAAAAACTGTACATTTGTGTTACTCTGACGAGAACCTGTGAGATATCATAAAATAATACATTTAAAGTTAAATTATGATACAAATAAAAAGTAATGTTAACGAATAAAATATGATTAGTGCATAAAATGTAAAATAAAATGAGAAACAGTGCAGAGTAAACTGCGGCTGCTTTCCTGTAGCTCATATAGGGTTAGAAATAATGATTTAACTAAGAAATATTAATTGCACAAGTAATTAAAGAATAATGTAAATAAGAAATGTTCAATGCACAGGTAATACTAAGTAGATTCTTATAGAAAGACAAACTTAAAAAGAATAATTGCATTGTAATGAGCATGATTAATGGAGACAGACTCATTTATTGTGCCAGACAGACACATAATATTACACATAAGTGCTTGTGTTTCACTATTTTCTCACAACAAGGTCGTCAGATGTGCAGCATATCAGTTTAACCATTCACTGTATCCCTGTGTTTTGTAGAATTTGTCAGAAAATGAAGCTTTTTCTGTAATGTTCAGAGTGTGGGCACAACTTGTCCTCCAATCCTCAAGGTAATAAAAGAAAAAAGGTGAACCTAAAAACCATACGTAAAATTGTTAATAAAGCTATTTTATTTTCCTTTACTGCATCAATATGTTTGGGCTCACTATAGCTCACAAACATGGTCCCTGATTCACATTCCTTGTCTTGTATTGTATACATTCCTTTACCGCCAATAAACCTTTTTATGGGCGGTCCTTGCAGGCGTCCTTGAACTTTAAACAATAATGTATTTTTCATTCTCTTTTGCGAATAGTATCTTAGGAAATTTATGTAGCTACGTTTACCATTTTACTTTGTAGTGTATTCCAATTTATATTTGTCCCACGTACCTTAGCAATATTCATGTTTTGTCATTTGCATTCACTTACAGCTACATGAGTGAACAGGATGTACTGTCACCTGTGGGCCTAATCAGTAAGTCATGCATTTTGTGGTGTAGACAAGCATCATGTTGTTGAAGATACAAATGATTTCACTTCCAGTGTCATGACTCCCTGGCCACGATACATCACCATGCAACATGCTTTTTTGTAAGTGTTTGCTTTCTTTGGTTGAGCTGGGTTGATTTATGGAATAATTTCTTTGTATAATGGAATCACTTAAATAAACATGATTGTGGTTTCTTATTGACAAGTCCTTTTCCTTGTCAGGTTTAGTAGGATTAAATAACACAAGATGTTGCAGTTTCCATAATTCGGGTGAGAGTGCAGATCAGAGGGGAATTTTAGGACACGTCGCGCGTTGATTGCACCAAATCCGCCTACAGTGCCAAACTTCCGCTAGAGGTTTAAACGCTGTGCCCAACTTGAACTTGACCATGCTCACTCTAAAAAACATCCTCGGTTAAATACAACCCAAAGCTGGGTGAAATATGGACAAACCCATCTATTGGGTTGTTTTGACCCAGTTTTTAAAGTGTGACACTTGTCGACTCCACTTCAACTCCACTTTCCTATTTTATAAGTTTCAGAGGGCGATTTTGTATGTGGCCAGTGTTAGCAAAAACGTATAGTAATTTAATGCTCTAAGCAGAACTATTGCACAAAAAGTAGATTCTGTTAAAAAAAACACCTTCTACTACTCGTCTGCAGTGATCCAGTGGCCAACTACAGGACGCTTATCTTACTTAAAAGAGCCGGAAGTCAGAATAGTTGCAGTTTAGCAACCATTTATCATAATATGCTTTTTAATTTGAGAGGCAGCTCAAATTATTATGCGCGTGAAATTCATTTTAATTAATCATTTATTCAATTCATTTTAAGGATTCCACTGTCTTAAATGCAGCTCATAATGTTATGAACTTTGTATTTAAGGAATGCTTCGAATTTGTATTTAACTCAGATGTTAAATTTTGTGTTTTATTAATGTATTTGGATAAATAAAAGACGAATAGAATGAGTTTTAAGGAAGTGTCTATTTAAACAGCTGATCAAAAATGAGAGGGAGAGATAGCCTACCTTCAATTTGGGCTTCATTACTGACAACAGTATTAAAATGTGAGAGTATATATATATATATATATATATATATATATATATATATATATATATATTTCCCCATCAAAATTCACCTGGATTATTCATTAAGGGTTCTTATTTTCTGCATGCAAATTCTGATCTGAATCTGAATTTCTTCCAATGTCACTGTAGGCGATTTAGAACATTGCACAAATAAATACAGCATATATATTGTGAATTTTAAATATGTAGTGTTCACTTTATTCATAAATTAGATAAAATATTGCATTTGCTCTTTATGATTTTTGTGCATCAGTACCGTTGATTATTTCGTTTTAGGCATTCATCAATGGACCATAATTTGTACATGCGAGCAATAACTTGTAAAACTAAAGGCAACATCTTTAGATTTTCTTATCGAGGAAAGAAAAATCTGTCAGTGTACCATTATTTAACATTATTTTTGTTGTTTTAACTAAAAACTAATAATTAGTACACTGAAGATGTTTGGTGATTGAGCAATGCCCATTGCACTTTACAATGAAATGCACTTTACGTCTTTGATTCAGTGCATCGTGCATCTTCACCCAAATATTAAATTCAATTTAGGCTCTTATCAATCTGTAAATTTTCCCAGTACAGGTGATAATAAACACATGGCTTCATTATTCTTTGGGGTGGCTAAATGTTGTTTGTGGTTATTGTGATTTCGGAATATTTATTATAAATGATTATTTTAAAATATTAATTGCAGATGATACTGAGGCAAAAAGTTAACATTATTGTTAAAAAAATATAACATTAAAATATTTTAGTTTTCAACTAATCACCCTTTCGATGTTGTTGTCGAATACAACAAGAAATATCCTAAAACATGAGGGTACATTTCATTGTGATATAAGAAATGTGTTATTACTCTCCTATACTCTCAGTGTCTATCACACATTTATCTCATATTATGGTTATCCAATATATAGTGTCCATAAACCATAACACAATTATACGCAATGCGCACCACACAGTATTAAGTTAGTTTTCAAAAATTCTTGTTAAACCCCAATTTCAGTTCACACGTAAAGATTATTCGTTTTTAAAGATAATAATTTAACCCGTACTGTGTGGAACAACAACAAAAAAAATATTTTGGAAATTTAATTGGTAGTGAATGGCTATTCTTGCAGGCTCTTGTTGTTGAGGTTCAAACATCGTCCGATAAAAGACAATAGATGCGTTCACTTTAAATTTTGTCATCATTGCATTGCCATCACATTTTATTAATGCGAATTAATTGGCAGTGTGGAATAATCAGAAAATAAATGTACATAAAACAATTAAATTATGTCAATTTTGTCATTCATAATTTGATTGCACACCTTAGACTATTGTGTACAGGCTTATTTCTTATATCGTCTTCGAAAAAGCACATAGAAAGCGTTTCACATGCACGGAATTGTGTAGCCAGCAAACAGCTCATGTCCGAGGTAAAAAGTAGCTTTACACATCACAAAAGTAATTATATACATATATATTACAAAACTACTCGTGGCAGCGTTTTACTTCGAATTCACAGTGTTGTAATCAGCATTATTTAAATATATTGAATTGCATTTAACAACATTAATTCATAGTGTTATTGTTGTTATTGTTGGGAAAAAAAATCACAATTTCCATGCAACATAAGAACAAAAAGAGAATGTGTTGATTTTTTTATTTCTGCATTTGATCAGTCAGAAAACATGGCGCTCATACAAAACAATAGGCTACCATTTAGTTTTCAACATTCGTACCTAAAAACATGGTTTCCTTACAAAAAAAAAACAAAAACAGATGCATTCTAATCCATGTTCAAATGGTTAAAATACAAAATCGAAAGTAAAGAGAGTTAAATTGTATAATCATTCTTTACAGATTCACTTACATCGATGATACCAAGTGGCAGGCCATGTAAAGGCTTCTGTGACGTGTATCTCATTCACCAAAGATTTTTCACCATTCGACTCTTCTCTTCTGTAAGCTTTTAGGCTGGCTATCAAAGTCTGAATAGGCCAACAGGCATAGTGTCGCGGCCAGGCGGCAACTTTCAACTTGACCTTGGCCTGCAGACGCGTTGGCCCCGCACGTAAAATGCCCAGTCTTATACAGGGGTGTTCTCTGTCTCCACATCTTGTAAACAAAACGGAAACCGCCGCAGCAGGACTTCATGACACCTTCTTAAATTGGACCTTTTTCTTCAGCTGCCATCAGTTGCAACCAATTTTCTAAGTATCCTGAAAATAACCTGTCGATATCGTTGTTAACCGTTAAACCGTTGCTTCAGCACACTTGTATTGCATCATGCAATTCTTACAGTTGTGTTGAATGAATACAATAATGTTTAAGGATGTTTAGAAATTAGTCAAACATTTCGAGAGTAACTTTTTTTTTTTTGACGATGAACTTGCTAACACCTTTATTAAGCAGTTAACATGAGGCACAATGTGTGTGTAGCCTATTATTATTATTATTATCATCATCATTTTGATGTGTCGGTTGAAGTAATCTTTAAGTTGATTGAAGGGCCACCAAGGACTGCACAATAGCAGCAAAAAATAAAGGGAATGATATTAAATTAAAATTACGCAATGTTCGTTCTGTTTTAAATAACAAAACACTCATGCAACATTGGTTTTATAAATAAATGTAATAACGTGGATATAGAGATTACATTTCATGAAGGACCACAGCTGGAGGGCATTCGCCATTTCCCGTTTATATACTTACGCATCCCCTTCACCTTTTAGGGCATCTTGAAATAGATGAAATCCTTTGACATAGGTTGGACATATTGTCCTCTAACATCACTGCATTTGTGCTCGGTTTAATTGTTAGCACTTGAGCTGATTATCGTCCTCGTTTACATATCACATGACAAGTTTTGAGCCAATCCAGGCGTGATTCTGGTTATGCGCAGGGTGCGTCAGAGTCGTTTGGCTCTCGAGGAATCGACTATGTTCTCTTTTTCAGTCTCGGGGCTTCTCAAAAAAGAGCCATACGTCTCAATGTCCGACGGGCTATGACAACGTCACTGCTTCTCCGCCCGCGTTGGATTGACCCGGTCATGTTTCTCTATGATAACGGTGGCGGCTTGGACGACACCGGCAAGAATATGGAAGGGTTCACGGGAGGTAACTTCTCGCCAAGCCCGTGCAGGAATTTGATGGCTCACCCTGCCTCTCTTGCTCCCAGCGCTGCTTATCCGTCAAGCGACGTGGTTGCCGCTGGAGCGGGTGAGACTGGGAAGCAATGCAGCCCCTGTGCAGCCGTCCAGGGTTCAGCCAGCGCTTCAATTTCCTACGGATATTTCGGTGGCGGCGGATACTATCCTGGCCGAATGTCCCATCACCATGGGGGCGGTGGAGGTGTGAAGACATGCGCCCAGTCCCCCGCCTCTGCCTCACCTTACGGGGAAAAATACATAGATACGTCTTCTTCCACCGGCGAAGATTACACGTCCTCGCGCGCCAAAGAGTTTGCCTTCTACTCGAGCTACGCCTCGAGTCCGTATCAGCCAGTTCCCAGCTATCTGGACGTGCCCGTAGTCCAGGCTATGAGCGGGCCTGAGCCCCGGCATGAGTCCTTATTACCAATGGAGAGTTACCAACCGTGGGCTATCACAGCCGGTGGCTGGAACGGGCAGGTCTACTGCACCAAAGAGCAGCCACAGACGGGAAACGTCTGGAAATCGACATTACCAGGTAAGGCTTATGTCAGAATATGTAACAAACAAAAGAAAAGCCATAGTATTAATGCATTTCTTCTAGCTGTCAAACCAATATGATCATGTTGCGTGTATAACAAAACATCCTTAAACAAATTTGGATACTTTTATTCTAATTTGTATCTTCAGATGCAGGGTCTCACGGAGGGGCAGACGGTAGCTCTTTTCGCCGCGGGAGGAAGAAACGTGTTCCATACACCAAAGTGCAGCTGAAGGAGCTTGAAAGGGAGTATAACGCAAACAAGTTTATCACCAAGGACAAACGCAGGCGGATATCTGCTCAGACCAACCTGTCTGAACGACAGGTTACTATCTGGTTCCAGAACCGACGGGTCAAGGAGAAAAGGGTCGTCAACAAATTAAAAAGCAACAGTTAGCTTTCCTCTGTGTAAATGCATTTGAACAATTTTAAACAGCGATGGCCCACACGCACTCAAGGCTATGTAATTATAGACGTTTAACGAAGATTTGTTTTCCTTGGACTACCGCTTTGAAGTGACCACTTTGGATCGGACATGGTTGATGGTGACGCGGTGAGTCATTTCTGGGCTACACACGGTGTATGGCCATATTCCCAACTCAGGACAAAGACGGTCAAAAGATAAGTTTGATTGTTGGGATTATTTTCTGCTCACCAAATTATCTAGTGGAGAGACATACATTGGATATTGATACTGTAACTCTTTACAGTGTGGTACGACTTTTCTTTCATCGCATCCAGTGTCGATTAAAATTGAAATTATGCTTTACTTGGAGTCTCAAGTTCATGAAATTTCGTCTAATGCTGGCGTATATCAGGAATGGAGCCTGTATTTTATAAAGGCCATGTACAATCCGTGGTTATATTTGTGCCAAATAATGTACAATATAGACTTACTGTGTGTTTGTGTTAAAGAGTAGCCTACCTTAATTGTGTTTTGTCGTTGTGTTGAGCAAAATGCGTCCTAATAAACTATTCATTAGAAAAATATGGTGACGTAATTTATATTTTGTATTCAAACATCAAACCACGCGATAATATTAACCATTAATATGGCAGAAATACAAAACTTGAACGTGAATTGGATTTAACACGTTGACTAGCTCTTTGCAGGAGTTGGTACAAGCAAGTAGCCCAGCCTGATAAACCTTTTGGATGGTGTCCACAACTTTATGGACTGTAAAAGGTGCATGTAAAAGGTGTATGAATATACTTTTTTAAATTTTTTTGTCCATAGACTGAAACGAGAATTGATGCATTTGGAATTTCGCTCGAGTGCCTGCGAAAACTAGGCGACTGCGTACCTCAGCCGTATTATAGAGCAATTGCGCCATCTTCTGATGTGCATTTGTAAGTGAAGCGGCTGGCTTTGGTCATGTTGTTAATTAAATCGAATAAAGCTTGAAAATAAATAATTGGACATATTAAATCCCACACAATAATCTGTTACGTATCAGTGTATATATCATTCCCTTTCGTTTGCCTGTATTAAAATGTATTTTCCACAGATCGTATGTGTATTGATAATATAGGCTAATATAAAAACATGAAAGCAAAAATGAACTCAATAAAAATATATACAGAAAATAACCGAACACAAGAACAATATTGTTTTTTTTTTAACTATGTTATTAACAATAATGTTTTTGTTTTTACTATTTTGTTGTTGCGTCAGCTTGGATCTGTTTTAAATTGCTTGTCGATTATGACAATTAAGTGCTAGGTTCGTGAACAATTACATATTTTATTTTACATATAAAAAATTAAGTTGACGATTGTATTAATTAAACAAGAAACAAGGACTCAGATAAAAGTTCATTTAAGCCTCTTTCGTTTAACGAGATCCTACTGCAAAAAAAAAAAAAAAAAAAAAAAAAACTTCGCACAGCGCCATGTTTTACTCGAGCTTGGTGACTTATGACATAGTAGACAAAACGTGTGTGATTTAATTGACTTTAAGTAATCCTAGTTGTCGAGTTTTGTCATTGTTTATAGTCGTGCCATGGGTAATTTCAGCGTGTTACACTATTTGTAGTTTTGTTTGGCATAGGAGAAGCCACATTTACATGATCAGACATGTGTGTAATCTTGTATTTCTTTTGTATTTCTTTATTTTAGCTATCCTTAGCCAGAAGCTGTGGTTTGCCACAGTAAATTAAATGTTATGATAAACAAAATTTAACAGGGATGTTTTTTTTTATCAAGATGGAAATACAACGGTAACTCTAAGTTCTGCTGACTGCTCAAACTAAGCTTTATCACGGACACAATCAGCTATATCTATTGACTAATTATAAAATATTTAAATCGTTACAGTTATTTTTTCCCCCTTGTGAATTATTATCATGTAGGCATTTTACAACCTCCGTGGTCTGTTAATATAATTGCTTGTACGACTGTCACATATCTAATTTGTATTTGTAGAAGAGTTGTTTATTATTGTTATTCCATGTAAACAAATACATTTAGAAGGCTTTCTGGTTCTTTTTGTATCTCCACACCTATAATCATTTTCATATTAGATCTTAACATCTCGGATTATTCAAATTAAAATAATACAAAGACTTGACAATGGTAATGTGTTTAGGCATTCCACCTCACCATACAGTTTTCTGCGTCGGCTTGTGTGTAAGGTCTATTGTGTTGACGTAATGTCTCAAGCGCGCTCACGTTGTCTAGATAGAGTGAACGCACTTTAACAATTCAGGAGTCCTTTGCTCATTGGTAAATCTGGTTTCTGGCACCATCTAAAGAACAAAAATGGAACTGCATGTGCATCTCTTCCCCGGGGGAAATTAATTTCTCTTCGCATTTCGTTTTGCTTTGCTATCTAGATTTTGATGTTGTCGGTTAGCTTACGACCAGTCCGAATTCGACTATATTGTAGGTTACAAAGGACCTTTCACAACTAGAAGCACTGATTTGTTTAAATTATTTTTTATGATTTTTCTTTTTTTTATGTGATTTGATACAGAAGTACAGTTTTAAAATTTGACATGTTGTCTGTATTGACAGAAGAAGAAAAAAACTGCAAATAAAATTAGGCTAAATATTCAGTAATTCAAATAAATATATATACTATACAAACATGTATATACATTTGGGGATAATTTAAACAGACAATTGACGAAAGACGCTTCAATAAAAAAAAATGCTTTTCGTCCAGCTATTTTCATCTGAATGTTCCATGAGAGAATGTCTGAATGTGCTGTGAGACAGATTCGGGTTTTCTGAATGGCGCGGGTTTTCTCTCAGGTTTCATTCTGTGCGCCATTAGAAGGGGTTAAAGTGGTCGTCTAGACAATGAAAGCCAAGGCCACAGACAACATCTCGAGCGTATATCTGGTTTGGCCCTTTTATATGGAAAAATAAACAAATAAATAAATCGGATAATCGTTTCTTGACATTTTCTAAACCATGCGTTTGCTTTTTTAGCCCTGATGAAGGCCTGTTCGTCAAATGCGTTAGCACAATAAAGGTCCATTTGTATTCCTTGATTTTTCTGCTTTCCACAGTTATTGGTAATGTTGTGTTTAATAAGTATTTTTGCTTTTTTTCACAGACCATGTTGGCTTTGTGAAGTTGCATTAGAATAACCTCACAAAACCTAAAAATTAATTAGATATGCATCGTCTTTGTCAAATACAGATATGCATTTGTGTGCTCATTTATCATGTGCTCCTCCAAAACACTTCTAATTGTGTAAGATAAATGCAAAGAAATCTGTAGGTAACAACCCTTATGTTTAATCAGTATAAATCTCAAATTCAAACAGAAAAAAATGACCTAAAATGTAATTCATTTTGTAAAACATTTAATTGATTTTGTTTTAGTCAAAAAAGAACGTAGCTAAATAACCTAAATACGTTTGGCTATGCTTATAACTCTTTTAGTTTATATTATCTTAAACTCGAAAAACACCACATAAAAACACACTCTAAAAATATCATGATGTTGTATCAAATAGTTGTTTTTGCTTTAAATTTTGTAAACCAATAGTTTTAGCATTGAAATATTTTAGTCACGAATTTATTGCATTCTCAGTCAATCCCTAAATTGCCATGTACTTTCAAAATAAGTTTCTTAGACAATACATTTGGTAAAAGTAAAAATAAATAAAAGACTTCCAATAAGGCAGTAATTTTAAAAATTAAGCCTCAACTTCAAAAGATAACAGCAGTCCAGCAAACAATGTTACTACGTGAAATAAAGTCCGATGTTTTTTTTTTTTTTTTTTTTTTGGGCACACGTGGTCAATTGGTGTGGTATTTCTTCTTCTTTTTTTCTTTCTTGTTCTGTCCTCATAGGGCTTAACAAAGAAAACAGCTAAATTATTGGCGCCAATAAACATATTTATTTTATTATCATTGTTGTTGTTAATTACTCTGTATATTACACTGTTGTATTTAATCATCGTATTAAAAAAATGAAAGTGTAGGCCTCTTGTAATAGAAATTGTCGTCATAGCTGCACGTATTTCAACAAATTTAATATCATTTGTAATCTAACTTGTGACTGAAATGGTTGTCGATTAATTTCCAAACATGTCCAAACATGTTTAATAAAGTACAGGGTTCCAAACAAATAGCTTTAACTGTTCTGCATGAGCAAAAAATGTGTGACAGGCTTGATCCTGCGATCTTTGGCAGAGATTCTGATGGGCTTTCTTTAATACAACAGACATAGTTTAGTCGTATACCTAAAGTCATATTCACGTGGTGAATGGACATAGTTTCACATACAGTTTGACTTTCAAAACATGATTTTTGAACAAATAAAATATTATCTAGCTTCACACTAGTTATTCTTCTGCTATATTTACGGTTATTTAAAAACGGCATGTTGCTGTGAATGATATATTTATTTAGGCTACTATGGATATATAATATGTTGATGGGAGGTTTCTTTTTTATGCCAAGTGCCTGTTTTCCACTTGTCGCGTTAAATTGCTCTCTTTCATTCCTTTGTAAAGTTCCCTGATGTGAAAGCGAAGTTTGTGAAACTTCATCCGGGACATAGAGTGGCTTGCGTGGCGTTTGTTGTTTGTTCACTTTTTCAGACCTGCGCGGTGGGCGGTAGCCCCTTCCCCTCCCCCTCCCCGAACTTGAAGTCGACCGCACAGACTTGTCTCATTGGAGAAGGATTCAGGGACTCTGATTAAAGAGCAGGTCATATGGTGCTTTAAAGTGTCCTAATAATGTGTTGGAGTCGCTTAAAATAGTTTTAAATGCATCTAATATCATTGTCATTTTCTCGGAACATACATTTAATATTAGAATATTTCTTCTGTGCTTAAGGTCTGTAAACTCCTCCCTTCCAATCTACTCTTCTCAGATTGGTCACTGTGCAAAGTCTGTTGTGATTGGTGTTTCCATATACAATGAGTGTTAGGTAATGCCGGTAGGATAAGGCCTCATTGAAAACAATGCTATAAGCTTATACAAATGGCATCTTTATTATCAATTCCAACAGAGTCAGAGGATGATACGGATGCAATGCTCAACTGGAAGCTCCATTGCTAGCACAATGTGATCAGGGGTGCGTTTCCCAAAACCATAGTTGCTAACCAGTTAGCAACTTAGTTGGTTGGCAATGGGAAATTGCATTGCAACCAACAAAGTTGTTAACTTAGTAACTATGGTTTTGGAAAACGCACCCCAGGACAGTTTCTCATTTTGTATGTGGTAGGCTACTTTGCTGAAAGATGATGTGAAGACAACATGTAGGCTAATGAAAACAAAATATGCAGAACACAGGTCTTCTCCACCTGATATAAACACACTAACTTGCAGAAGTGTTTGTGGGCATGTCAGAGTGTTTGTAATTCGCGGCAGACTGGGATTATGCAAATGTATGTTACCTTGTGAGGTAAATAGGTTACAGGCAGAAGATTTGAAAATATGAATAGACTCTTTCTTTTGAGAGACAATATCTTTATCATGCACTTTTTTGATTAACAATTTTGCAGACTGTTTAGATTGAAAGATAGCTATACTCCAAGTATACTTACAATCTGCAGAAAATATGTCACGACCAATTCGTACGAATTTTACGAGTTTGCTATTCGTACAACCGCACTCTTACGATTTGTCTAGACCCCAGTGATGGGTTGGTTTAGTGGAGGGGTTAGAGGTAATTCGTACAAATTCATACGAATTATGCAACTCATAAAATACATAGGCTACGATTTAGCACAAATCGTTTGAATTTGTACAAATGAGGTCGTACAAATTCATACGAACTACCTCGTAAAATATGTAGGCCTAATTGGTGTGAGATCCGGCTGGTTGTGCTAGGTAGAACAATTAGGCCTTTACCTGCCTATTCCATGTTTAGGACCCACGGTCTTGGGGTCTAGGCCTACTCACGCACACTGGCCCGGTTGCAAGCGTGCCTTTCAAAGGTAAATTAAACAGTTTTCCATAGGAGCCTTCTTAAATAGCTGACAAGACAAAATAGCATAATCCTACACGTGATATAGCATACACATGAAAAATTCTGCATATAGTGCATATATTTTTGAATGTTTTGTTTTATAGGAAGTCTGGATACCCAAACACTCATTTTCTTAGTTTTGATGCCGTTTGATGGACCATATTGATCGCTCGCATTCCTTGTTAAGTCACAGACACTGTGTTCTTGACTTATAAACGTCTAAGAATTGATTATAGTATTCTGGCAAGACTTTGTATCATTATTATCATTTCATAACGTCTATTTGTCCGTTTAAAATGATATTTAAACATCCCAATCAATCTAACACAATCCAAATTATTAATGTTCAACAGAGTGTTTAATCTTGTATTCGCAAACGTATTAGAAATTCATTTGTAATTCAGTCTGAACCTCGTTGCCAAGTTTGGATCTGCCATTAATTAGCTTTCACTGTCAATATACAAATAGAACAAGTGTGCGAGGATCTGTCAATGTCTTTTCTGGATCACGTGACCATGGCCTCAGTTGGACTGGATAGAGATGGATTTCCACGTCATCTTACGTCTCAAAATTTCTGCCTCGCGGATACCCCTACAACTCCGGTAAGAGGCACGCGCACATGAGAGCTATGTCGTGGGCGTTGCGTGTAGGTCTTGCTAGCCCACACTAGAAACTGCGCGGGTACAATGATGGATTTTGACGAGAGAGTTTCTGTTGGGTCCAACATGTATCTGCCCAGCTGCACGTATTACGTTCCGGGGGCTGATTTCTCCACGTTGCCCTCGTTCATATCCCAAAGTTCGTCTTCTCGTCCCGTCACCTACTCTTACTCCTCTAACCTGCCTCAGGTACAGCATGTCAGGGAGGTTACATTTCGGGACTATGCTATTGACGCGTCTGGTAAATGGTCTCACCGGGGTCCGCTGGCTCAGTGTTATCCGTCGGAGGAGATAGTACACAGGGAGTGTTTACCAGCGGCAACGACAGTTGGTGAAATGTTCGCCAAGAATAATGCATCTGCGTATTATCACTCATCGAACTCGACCTCCACTACCAATTTCTACGGTAGTGTTGGAAGAAACGGGGTGCTTCCTCAAGCATTTGACCCCTTTTTTGACACCGCCTGCGGGGGCTCGGACAGTGTAGTGAACAGCGACTATGCAGCGAGGGATAAAATGCACTCAAGCAAACAGCCAACACCAGCGCCCGCACTGGAGCAAGAGTCCGAAGGAAAGGAGCGACAGGAGACCAGCAGCCCCGAGTCTTCTTCCGGAAACAACGAGGAAAAGACCAGCGGTGCTAGCGGTAAGTACGAGCTCAGCGAGACTGTCATGCGAGAAAGTTTGCAATCTTGCGCGCTCCTGTTAAATTTTTTATATGCTGTTTTATAACCGTATAAGGTTTATGGAGGGCCTGAGATTTCCCCAACAAAACCTAGGCTACTTATAAACAGAGAGAATCACGTGCTTGGAATTGAAATTGGCCATGAAAAGACTCAAAGCTGGCGCATTTTAACTTGAACTTTAAAATGTATTTAAGTGGCCGCAGTGATTTCACAGGATTGTTTGCAACAGTCAGAGAAACAAGCGTCTAGTATTTATCTGCTAATTACTGCATAGGCAAATTATATGCTAGTATATATATATTATTTTATTATTATTATTTTACAACCCTTTAGATAAAAAGGGTTAAAATTTGTAGATTGTAGTCTAGATATTGAGATGTATATCTTTGTATTTATTAACGTTAACAATCGCAATCATATAACTTAAATTTTCTATCTATCTATCTATCTATCTATCTATCTATCTATCTATCTATCTATCTATCTATCTATCTATCTATCTATCTATCTATCTATCCACACACACACACACACACACACACACACACACTGACTTCTTTAACGTATTTTTAGATTATCTTTCATAATATATTCCTATGACGATTATTTGTTAATTGGTCATTTTCTCTTAGGTGGACCCAGGGTTCGCAAGAAGAGATGTCCCTATACAAAATTTCAAATCCGGGAGCTCGAGAGGGAATTTTTCTTCAGCGTGTACATTAACAAAGAGAAACGAGTTCAGCTCTCAAGGATGCTTAACCTCACCGATCGCCAAGTGAAAATTTGGTTCCAGAACCGGCGGATGAAGGAAAAGAAACTAAACAGGGACCGATTACAGTACTACAGTACCAACCCACTGCTATAGGACAAGGAAATAACAGATAGAAATATACAACAGCTGCAGTAATAAGATCACACACGAGACCTTATACCGACTCTAAGTGGTTAACTTCAAGTTCGAGACAAGAAGGAACCTTTCACTAGAGTAAGCACATAGAGGACATTGGAATTCACAGTTTAAATACAGATTGTTTTGTGCTCGTATATAGATAAACGTGTACAATTCTGTGGCGAACAGAAATTATTTAATTAAGAGCTTGTGATAAACACTGAACATGGACTAGCCCACTCCGCTTGTGATTTGTGATGGACTACACGCGGAGATGGAGTACAACTGGCTGAAATATTAGGGTTTAAACAAGGAAAGGCTTTTGACAAGCCATTCGTATAGTGCGTGTCCATTTGTGTGGAGAAATGGAGCAATAATACGTTCTTCGTCGTCTCTCGGGAATGTAAATGACTCATTACAAACTGTGTAATGATTATATTCTGATCATCCAAAATGAAATGAACAGAAATGAAACAGACTGTGAGCTGGACTGAACGGAGCACATGCAATCTCGCTGAATCGCATCCCCAATCATAAACATTTCCGGACATTTCCATTAGGAATTGGTCATCTTTAAGAAGTGGACTCTTTCAGGCTTAAGAAATGAAATAACGTTTTCACGATGACCTTATTTGCTCATGTTCGAGTTTGCAACGCTATGATTGTCCTGGGATAAAAATGGTTTGGTTTATTGTAATCCAGAAAATCATCTTTATGGCATATACGTCCTAAATTAAATAATCAAAGGGTTATAACATATGTTTGTAGAACATCGTTTTCATTTCAAATATATTATGCATGAGCGTACACATGCGCATTATGTGCATTTATGAACAGCAATGTATTTTTATTTTATTTATTTTTTTAAGGACTCTCTCGGACCATGAGCTGAAGCAGTTGTTACCTGACAATTTTACCGTCACAGTGGTTACAGTATTTGCAGTTATTATCTGAATGTTTATGACCTTGATCGTAGTGTTCATATATGACAGTCTAAGCGCATAAACAAAGACGGAGGAAGAGTAAGAAGAAGAGAGAGAAAGAAAGTAGAAGAGAAGGGGAGAGAAAGACAGAGCTTTATGGTTGCTTGCTGTGTTGCGACTTGGCCTGGCTGGTGCATCCTTTGAGGCGCTGAGGAATATCCGCCTCATTACGGGGACATCCTCCTTGTTGCTTCAGCAACACGACCATAAAAGCTGTCTGTGTCTGGAGTTTTTGGGCAATTGCAGTGTGGTGCCATAAACCGTCTGAGAACCAAGGTTATTAGCCACGATTGCAAGGGGACAGAGGCAAAGAGATTTTGAGGAGCGACTTTCAGGAGCGTTCTTTTTCTTTCTGACTGTTGTGTTACCTTCACACTAAAATATGTTTCCCTTTCCTCTGTTTATATATATATATATATATATATATATATATATATATATATATATATATATATATATATATATACACATACATGAGCGGAAGCATAAATGGGTTTGTCCATATTTTACCAAGCATTTTTTTAGAGTACTATGTAAATGGAGAAAAGCTAATATATATATATATATATATATATATATATATATAATATTATTATTATTATTTTAGTTTTTTCTCAATTATATACAATAATATGAATTAAAGCAGGTTCAAATGTCCAATGGCACTAGTGTGATCAATGTCATGGTCGTGGATCTTCGATTGAAAAGGCGGGACTCAAATCTTTAAAACGTTGTTTTGAGGCAACATCACAACATCAAAAGCAATGATTTTATAAATCACACACACATACACAGACCCACAAATGTGCTATGTATAAGGTCGATTAAGAGTCCAACTGGTTCGTTGAAGTCCCTGCAGGTGTTCGACTGAACTGCCTTAATTTCACACAGTCACTAAAACATTCCAAAATTTTAACCGTTTGGAACAGAACACGTATTAATCGACCAATGTCCATATTAAATTAAATATGACCGTGTGAAATATGATGGTATGGCAATCTTTTATCCCTGAATCAAAGAGTTAATGGCAAATGAACTATGCTCCATAGATTAAGAAATCCATAAAGTATTGCCTATACCAACAAAGTTAGCCTATCTTTGAGAAAAAGTATTCTTTTTTTTTTTTTTTATTATTAGCCTATTACTTACTTTTTTTTTTACAAAAGTGGCCAAGCTAATTTATAGCCATCACTAATCAATAATTTATTGGTCTCAAAAAATGCACATCGTTATTTTGAGCTTTCAGCGATGATTGAACATTAACTGGAGAACATAACTGTCACGAAGCTGTCTGAACAGTTCTTTTTTCTCTCCCGTTGACAAATTGAATAATGTAATTCAAAATGGTGTTTGTAATTGTGATACATTATAGTGCCTTTTCCGCATTAGGACATGAAGAGGTGAGAGCAGGCGGACGGGTACTATTACAGTGTGTGTGGACTATTTGTCTCTAGTGCAAAATAAATGCTTCCGCTGATAGCAATTTCTGCTCTTGAGTTTCTCTTACAGCGAACTCGATCTTGGGAACAAAGAAACGTGGAAATGAAAGGGTTGAGTTTATTTGCCATTTCAACTTTGGTAGGTACATAGGCATAGTCATTAAAACATAGGCCTATCAAATATTTATTTTAAATCGACAAATGTTTAATAAAGAATGGGTACAAACTGTTGTTATGGGATGAAGACTAAAATAGTAATGTCTGTATATGTTAGTGTAGTCCCCAAATTAGGCCTAACTTCATAACTCAAATTCCACTCAAATCTATCCACTAATTGACACATAAGATAAGTTTCCTTATAGGTTTATTGTCTAAAGGGTGGATTATATGGCTTGCGGTAAAGACAAAAAATATACAACCACCACCAATAATCGGTTATATAGATCTATCACATTTTTTTAACTAAATGATTTGATAAAATATTTAAATAAGTGAAAATTATTAATAATAAGGGTTAAATCTTATTTCCATTTTCATAAAATACAATTCAATAATATAAAAGGGTCAGACATATGGGCATATGGTGGTATTCATGATTGTGTTCCCTTTTTCGCGTTTAATTTTCAACTTGAATTTGAACAAGCCAGTGTTGACTCTGTGGTTTTTGCAACCTAAGAAAAGTTGTATTATTTTGTTTTAGCACGTGACGGTACTTTATATTGTGTGCTTCAGAAATCCCAGGAGTGTTATTTCATTCCAGACATAATACTAGAAATACTAAATGTCACTTCAAGAATTAACATTTATATTTTGTTTTTATATAGTGACTCTCCCTATTTCGAGCTATTTGTTTTAAAACAGACTCGAAACCGTAGCCTATCTTAATATGCATAGCTGTTAGTTCGGCTTTAAATGCATGCTTTAAAGCGTCGTGTTTGTGAAAGTTTGTGAAAACCCCCAATTTCACACGTGTAGAATGGTGCATAGTTCGAGAATGTAGTCTTCCCACATCTGGTCTACTCTGCCGTCCGAACGTTGCTGCTACACATACAGACAGGTGACGCAGGCCTGCTGGGGGTGTGGCTCTTGGTGTTTCTGGGCACCTACTGGTTGAAACGTGAGCACTGAATTGAACAAGGGCAGCTCATCACACACAGCTTGTCTTACGATGTTAATGACCACCAATGAGCTTTCTCATACACTGTCCCCAAAGCAATTCGCAGTAATGGCGGGGAAGTGTTAGCGCAAAAGGGACTGGGTGTCTTTTAGATTCCCTAATTAATAAGCGAACTGAACCTGACAGCTAGATCTGCATCAGCAGCTGGAGTTTGGCATCTTTCTTCGAAACGCGACATTACTTACAACCCAACAAAACTTCAGATAAATGTAACTGCCCAAACCACAGCTGTGCCCCGCACGGCGATGTGATTCGGAGCAGCTCGTGTCGCATCGTTAATACGTTTTGCTTTTTTCCTCAGGACATCAGAAGATGGGGCACGTTGTATTTTCGATCCACGGAAGTGCACTGAAGTTAGCAACCAGCCTCAATGAGTGAGGATTATGGTTCACGGGATGCGTCGGGCTTGTGCTGATCCTATATCTTTACAATATTATCTTGCAGGGATACGATACGGGCCATTGACGTCGAGCATACTACAATGGCTGCTTTTTTAGACTCCCCTATAAGGAAGTATATTCAAGCGCACAAGATGGAGATAATTATTAGTGTTATCAAAACGCCGGCTGACAACGTTGAGTAAAAAGCAAAGGAAATATGTCATACTTGACAGGGGTGCTAGGTGAAAAGTAGCAAAGGTAAGATAATGGGTCTGTTATTAATATATCTTTGCTAGCATTAATTTATTTCTAATACACCTTCGAAGCCATTAATGTATTCATCTGGTGCAGAGACTATAATAAAATATATATATAATATAAAGCCTAGGCTAGCTTGTTAATATTAAAATGTAATAAAAATCCAAGTGAATTTTTTGAATGAAAGTAATATATTTCCAGACAGAAAAATACTCATAAACAGCATAAACATAAAATGCTATACGATAGGAATATGACTGGCTCAATAAAAAGTTTAGATATCGTTGTCTACTGCCTATGAACATTAATTAATAAAAAGGCATATATACCAAAATATGTTATAAAAATGCTATATGTCAAAAAATATATATAAATACAAATATATATATATATATATATATATATATATATATATATATATATATATATATATATATATATATATATACAAATATAAACATTTTGAATTTCCTTTCTTAAATTTTCTTTTCCTATTCATAATTTTTTTATCTGATATTATTTAGGCTGTTGTGTTTTATTTTGAAACTATTTATCAACAACATTATGCAGACCATGAAACAAACGTTGTGCTAATATATATATATATATATATATATATATATATATATATATATATATATATATGTATATATATATATATATGTGTGTATATATGTATGTATGTATGTATATATATATGTATATGTGTGTGTGTGTGTGTATATGTAATTAGCTTTACTAATAGATGTGCTATATCTTGTACAGGAAACACACATGGAGTGTTCAGTAAACTGGCTAAAGGAAGACTACCGGAAGAAGCGCTGTCCTTACATAAAACAAAAAAACCTTAGAGCTGGAGAAGAAGTTCCTCTACAGTCTACTAGATGTACTTGACTCAGGAGAACGAGCGCCGCCTAGAAATCAGCCGCAGTGTGCACCTGAGCGACAGGCAAGTCAAATATAGTTTCCCGACAGCCGTATGACAATGGAAAATTTACCTGGCCAAAGAGAATCTTCGAATTATTCAACATTTCTATATTTATATGTATTTGTGTGTGTGTGTGTGTGTGTACACACAACACACACTTGTTTTTTTTTTTCTTCTACATTGTTGTCTAATTTATGAGGTTTATTCCATTGTATTGTTGGGAGAACAATAATAATGTGGTATATTAACCAGCGTAGCTACCGAATATAGATGATTTACCATGCCATATGTCTAGCATGTTAGCAACGTGAAAAGGAAACAGTATAGGCTAATTAAAAGTAGATTATATTGCTTTTTTATCGTAATGTGCCCGCACATGCGCTTTATTTTTATAGAGATTGTCCTTGGCTATTCTAGCTACATCATAAACTAATTGCAATCAAACTTGAAATCAAATAGTCATATAATCTAAACTGTATTTTGCAAAAGGAAATGGTAATCCATTAATGTTTATGAATTTCGCTGCTATCTATCTATCTATCTATCTATCTATCTATCTATCTATCTATCTATCTATCTATCTATCTATCTATCTATCTATCTATCTATCTCAATTAAAAGTTCGTTGTCCTAGGTTGTTGAACTATGAACACGTGTGGCGAAACAAAGAAATTTGCTCGCATCGGATAAAGAATGTGCTACAAAGTACAATTTTAGACTTATGTTGGTTTAAAGTTGTATATTTTGCATTTGTGCTTAGTCGACCTTTGTTGAGCTTTGCCATGGAAGCGTAGTGATTTAAATATGTATCAGGCTACGTTGTAGTTTTTTAAGTCAAATTTCGTTTTACTGTGAAATTCCCCATTATCTCTGGCGGAAATGTATTTAAGCAAAGCCTACTTCAGAGAATTAAGGGCCACAACATGTACGGACATCGTAGTATTATGGAGGCTTTAGTCTGCTTTTGTGGCATTTTATTGCTGCCTACTTTATGAGGCTCGTCATTTTTCTGAGTGACTGGCCTCAGTACAGACTATAGAGGCAGGAATAAAGACGTTCGGATTTCAGGCGATGGAAAACAGTGTTTTTTTTTGGTACTCCGTTTCATTTAAATGAAGTTAATAAAGGTAAGATGCTATTCTGACATGAATAGTCTTGGCTGTTACGAGAAATGCATGTTGTTTGATAGAAAATGCAGATTAAAGATTAAATGAAAGGTATTCCGTCGATTTGTTTAGAAACCATTGGTTGTTTTGTCTGAAGAGTTGAACCAGACTGTGGAGTGGTTTAGGTAGTTTCATGTTGTTGGGATTGCATATTTAAACTCTGCAACACGAAACTGTCTTAATTGCCCCAGTTTCATTCCTCCGTAACATAAGATCTACTCTTTTTCACCTAGACATCGAAACAATACCAAATCATTTAAATTGACAGTATAAAATGTAAAGCATTATTGTTATTAAAAAAATGCCTTTTGAACACAATCGCCGTGAGTTGTTTGATGTTTGAATTTTTGGACTGAACGTGGACACTAATTTGTCGAACTCAATGTAGACAGTACTTGACAAGGCCTCGGTTACGTCCAATACACGGCAATCGAGCCTCGTCTGCTGTAAGCAACAGCGACCTCGGTGGCGTGCCACTGAGCTCGAGAGATTGCGTTCCCGGCTTCCGCCTAGCGCCGTGAGAAGTGGCTGAACACAAAAGACAAGATTGGCTTTATGGTGGCACACCAGTACAGCTAAAGGGAATTTATTTGTGGCTAAAAAGCATGAATAGCGCCTATGGTAAAACTCGGTTGTGTTAACAAACACCCCTGAGCAGTTTACGGCCTCAAAGGGACATGCTGTTTCCGGCGCTTTCTTCTTTTTTGAGAAGTAGCGTCGTTTCCTGCTGTAAAATAGTAAAATCTTTCTGGATGCCCTTCTGGTAATCACTGATGGACTATAAAATAGTGTGAACAATTATAAAAAAAAATGTAGATTTGATGTACGAGGCTCACAATTACTGAGCCGATGTGCATTAGCCGATGTGCATTTTTTTTGTTTTTATTTTTTGTAGGCTACTTGTGTCTGTTTAAAATAAACTTGATTAAAACATTTTAAATGGTAGTTACTCGTTTTTACTTGAGATTCCTTTATTGTATTAGGCTACGTGTTTATAATAATTTTGTTTGCTTGTCCCTGTAAATAGTTAACTTTTTTAAACTGCTTTTTGTTTTGCAACCGTAATTTAAAAATAAACGAGAATCCACTTATGGCCAATGATTGCCGAATGAAACTTAATTTATGATAACAACCAACAACATAAAGTATAATTATTTTCTTCTATATTCTGCTATTAGTATACTATTAATAAAAGCTCTTTAATCATTTAAGTCACTTTGAATGTCATAACCATTTTGACGTTTTCGATTGAGCAGATTAATATAATTTGATAAATATAATCTAGTACTTGCCAAATTGCATGTTTCCATATTAATCGTATTCCTTATGGTTTTAGTGCTTTATTTGTGACATGTTTGGCTGCGACATGTATTTTTCAGGAGCAGTTTTTCTGATATGATTTTCAAATATAAAAGATTCCCAATCCATTCAAATCAATTGTCAAAATCCAATAAATTCAAATAATTTGTAACTATATAAATGTTTTTTTTCTTTTTTCAATCAGCAATTACAATATATTAAGATAGTGGGCATTCGGAAATAATATTATGAAGAGTACTGATTTTAAAAATCTGGTCAAAATATTGCTAAGTCGCTAATGATAAACATTCACTATTAATGGAGAACGCAGTCATTCCCCCTTCATTAATGAAGCTATATTTAAATGCATAAAGGACAAAATGTATTTAGAAACTTATATACGCTATATATACCAGCAATAGCCACTTACTAACCAAGTGAAAACTTAGCTTCCTCTCTGAATCCAGTTCGTCATGTACACTGCACTGTAACCATTTTATTTTAATAGGTAAATTATCTCAATTAAAACAGCACAACTAACAAGTAACATCTATTATGTGCAGTATACTTAAAACAGGCTCCAGTGTATATAATCCGTCTCAATTTATTTGTTATTTATTGTGTCGGTTTGATTACATATACACTCTTAAAAATAAAGGTGCTTCAAAAAGTTCTTCAGAGCAATGTCATATGACATTTTTATAACCCGAAGAACCTTCTTTCGCCACAAAGAAACAGATAAGGTTCTTAAAATGTTAAAGGTTCCTTATAGAACCATCTAGACAAAAAGGTTCTTCTATGGCATCTTTTTTTAATACACCTTTTTTAAGAGTGTATTTTCCGGCAAAGTTTCATGTCCATGCTGTTTGTCTGCATAAAGGCTGTGTAGATTTTCTAGTTTCAGAACATGAAATTTTGTTAACAACATCCTTGGGATTGTGCTTTTAATCTCTGATCTAAACAAATTCAGAGAATATATTTTTTTCTTTAAGTGTTTACATTTTGTATATATATGCCTAATTCTTATAGTAGCTCATTCGGAGCTTTTGGAGCGGATGTTTTGGAGAAGATTAGAACCAAAACGATGTTTTTTCATTTTCCCTTTCACAGAAATTCCATTGATTTTTTTTTCTTTCTTTTTTATTGTTCTGTTCCACTGGTCACGTGTGCACCCCACCCAATCAAATGGCAGTTTGCTCTCAACTTATTAGCTGACTAGGGCTTTGTGTGGGGGAAGTTGTCCTCTCCATTTTCACAAATTGTAATTTTGTGAGCGTGTTACTGTATGTGTGTGTTAGTGTTTTTATGTGTGTGAGAGTGCGTCCCTGCCATGTCGACATCCGGAGCTCTGACAGGATATTATGTTGACTCTCTTGTTATGCCGGACATCGAAGAGTCTCGCTTCTCAGGATCAGGGCTCATTCAGCACAGGCCCTCCGTTCTACCCACAGACCATACAGAGCTCGGTCCTTGCACATTCCCGGCAAAGCAACCCGTTTATGGTGGCTCGGGTTGGGGCCACATCCCCACGCATTTCTCCAGTGGTGTACCGTCAGTGTATCAGCCGCATACGCAACCTCCAGTAGCTGGGGATTACGTGCAGTCTTGGCTCTTGGACTCTGCATGTGGGCTGCCTCTCACTGAGCTACCGACGGTCCATCATCACTATCATACCAAACCTGATACAAACAGAACGAATGATAAAGGCACAGAGGCCAGTTCACACGCCGTGCTCCCTTCTGGAGACTTCAGTAACGGAGGATGTTCTACCGACACCGAGACAGCATCTGGCCGGACTGCTGATAAGGGAGGAGATGTACAGGGGAAACCAGGCGCCGATCCAGGTAAGGCTGACCAAATGGTGGGATATATGAATATAATGACGAATAGATTTATGTTAATCACTACTGATAAATTCATGTGTTTTAACCCGATTCTTATTCTAGTTAATCATGTAAAATTGTTCGATATATTTACTTCGGCGTATTTACTTTAGCCGTGATTGTTCAGTGTTTGGGTAACTGATATATACCATTGTCTGGAATTTAGATATATAGGGTTTTGTGTTAAAATCATTCTCTGCTCGCTTATGATTTCGAAACCCTCATTCGCTTCCCTCTACCTTTCCCCAGACAACCCTGTGTCCAACTGGCTTCACGCGAGCTCCACGCGTAAAAAACGATGTCCTTATTCTAAGCACCAGATCCTCGAGCTGGAGAAAGAGTTTTTATTTAACACTTACCTCACGCGCGACCGGCGGTACGAGGTCGCCCGTCTACTGAACCTCACGGAGAGACAGGTCAAAATTTGGTTCCAAAACCGCAGGATGAAGATGAAAAGATTCAACAAAGATGGAACGAAGGACGACTAAATATTTAGCACTTCGTGTACGTTAGGATGTGAGATTATCCATCCTTTTATTGAAATTATAATTTCGTGGGATTTTACATTAGGCCTAGGTCTTGTGTTAGCCTATTCAAGTATTTTCTTAAAGCATGCTGAGATCCAATAGTTTTATCTATTAGACTATTTGGATAAGGCTATTTGTTTGTCATAAGTGGTTCCATCTTAATGAACACGGCACAAATCTGTTTTTCAGACGTATGTTTAAATACTCGCTAACACAGCATTCTTCACAATTCCGTATTTCATTTGGAACAAATTTATTAGTAGCCTAACATGTCGAAAAAAAGTTTATTCCCTTTCAATTGTAGTTTGTATATCAGTGTTTTATTTCGGGCCGCAATTTACAGTTTTCTTATGTTCTGTAGCGTTTCCTAAACTTTCACTAGAAAAAATGGGCCCAGGTTTATGAGATCATGTACCCTTAGAATTTATTTCCTGTTGTATGTGCCCTTAGAAATTGTTTTGTTTAGTATTTACAATTATGACATTACCACTACCTACTCACTTCACTACCTATTTTGTTTTGAAACGACCAACCTTTTCATGCCATATCAGCCGTTATGATATTGGGTGAAGTCTGCGAACTTCAGGGAACAAGTATATAGATACTGAGCTGTAGATAAAAGCACTGTAGGCAACTTTTCAAATACCTCATGGTCTGTTGACCGTCATATCGTTAGTTTACTTTTATTTTATTTTTTGTTTACTTAATTTCTCAGATGTAATTTGTGATTTTATTTATTGAATAATAAAAGCATTTCATATTTCCAAACAAGTCTCCCTTAGACTGTGCACTCCTTGTGAAATTTTAAATAACAATTAAGTTGAAGACTTAAATTGCAAGTAAATTATGCAATTTTGTTCGTACGATTTTCTTGTAGTTTCCAGGCAGTTTTTTTTTTTTTTTTTGCATCATGAGAAAAGGAATTAATTTTTGTATAATTTTCATGTTTTTATCTGTTGATTCATTGGTTTATTAATTAATAGATGCTATGTAAACATTTAATAAGAAATATGACCAAATTGTATAATGCAGCAGCTGCTTTACAAAAACAAATAAATAAAAATGTTAAAGTCTTATATTATCCATACCAGGAGATGGGTATTTCATAGACCTGGCATCAACTCTTGAGGAATGTGTTCTGAGGCCAGGCTATGCTGGGCGAGTTTGCACTCGGGGAGAACAGGCCCGTAGACCGGTCTGGCAGATGAGGTGGTTGGCTGCATGCTGCTATAAAAGACAATTACTGCTATAACCGTTTATGGTGTGCAAAGCGCTGCGAGGCGAGAGAACGCAACACAACAGAGATATTATGGGACCCGACAGCTGGGGCCAGTGAACAACGCATCGTGTGCGTCTGGATCTGTGCAAATAAACATTCAGACCTATCGTCTTGGCCTCCATGATGAGGTGCTTTCGAATAAAAACATACAAACATTAAATGTAAATATGAATATATTTATTATATAAAGCCTACTGTATACTGGAGGCAGAAGTGCTACAGGTATAACTGGGGACTTTGACTTCAAAGTCTTCACCACGGAGACAAGGCAATGAATCGCAGACACAGCAACAGACATTGGCATTCCATTTTCAATGGCTTTATGGCCGTCCAGACACAATTAGACCGTTTCCAGAGGCCCGACACCCATTTGGAGAGATGTTTTTTTTCTTCAGTCACCCTTTGCTTTCAGAGAGACTCGACTACGTACACAAAAAGCCAGCGGAAATAATCTCGTTTTATTGGCCTCTGATTGCAGTTTGCCCTACGGCACCCTTTGTGTAGGTCAATACATGGTGAAATGGAGGCGTCAGTGCCAGTTCTCCAGACGTTTTATAAATACTCGGGAAATTAAAATAATGAAAATCTTCCATATTCTTACTTTCACTTGCAGAAATTATTTTGCCCATAACACATTGTCTAATCGTGGACATCCAAGCATAAATAAAACCACCCTATCTTCATAGTAGTTGCCATTGTTATAGCCTGCAGTCTGACCACTTGATGTCAGTAAAACCTCAAAATCATCAAAACCCTCAAACTTGAAAACCCGTATTTTGAATAGCTTCCATGTTCGCGCTTTCTTTAAATCTTCATTAGTTAAATTTTTGTCTGCTGAAATTAAAAAATCTTGTTGATGCTTCCCGTTCCTTATTTTTCTTTCATCATCAAACGATTAAGCAGGCCCTCTTAACACTGAAGCAAAATAATTTGAGTCATGTATGCTTTATAACAGTCTCGAATTTTAATCAGTAGTCGGGATTATACTAATAATCCCGAGTCTAGTACGTTTCTTTTATTTATAAGACATTTCTTTTCATTTCCTTTTTTTTATGAATGCCTATAATAATTGTAACAATGCAGTCCCATGTTCCACCCATATATGGGTGGAATGTGTATTTTTTCATTATGCATTATGCAAAAAAGGTCTTAAAAAAATAACCCAAAATAATCCTGTTCATATAACATTCAATTAAAATTAAAAAAATAAAAACGTCCAAAGTTTTAGAAAAGGGGAAGAAGCACACTCACAAGATCACTCACAAAAGTGGTATCTGTAGGGCGAACTGGAAAAGATTAATACATGAATACCCATGCCTATATTCACGTTTGTAAAATGACGTCGAAAAATATATCAGCTTTACCTTGTGTGATCTTTTCATAAACCGGTAGTTGGAAATTACCGTTTTGACTTATAAATAGCCTATGAATAAATCTGAAATTAAGTCTTCGATTTTGGGGGCATTATCTATTTTAAAATAATAATAAAAATACTTTAATAAAAATCGTGATCATCAGCGGCCCAAGGACTGATTTATAAAATTAACTACTATTATTACAAGCTGATGAAAAGGCTTACGCAATACTTATTGGCTGTCCAGTGCTTGCAGAGTGATCATGTGACTTCACGGGCCCAATGCCAGAGAAGTTGGATTTAATACGAACTCCGGCCATAATGGGATTGTATATCATCCTAGCTCGTAAAAACGACACCGATGATTCTTGCTCAAAATCTCAGCCGGATGAAAAAGTAGCCTGTATGATTAAGAATTAAACTGGAACGTCTTACAGTCATACGCAGCGCGCGCTCTTCTTCAGCACTGGCCAAACAAAATGTTGCTTTGTGTACAATTTGTCATCTATAGTACTACAGAGGGAAATGAATGTTTCTAAAATGTTTCCTACACATGATGTGGTCAAGCTGCGGCTCATCCGGGATTTAGAAAGGACTTGGACATCTCCCGACCCAAATTCATATAGCTAAGCAAGCATAAACGGACCAAACCTTCCGGATGTTTATCTTCAAATTGGCACGCAAGGTATGACTTTCACGTTTATTTGAAAGAGCTTTGTTGTGTATCTGGTGTCAGAGGCTGCAGAGACGTGTCCTGCAACTATATCCATTAACCACCAATGCAGCTGTTCATGCATGTGTGAAGTCTTAAACGTTTACATGTCTCGGCTCTGTGGTAATAAATTAATTACTTGGTGTGTCTTAATTTAGAGGATCTCCTATGCGTATCTGGTTGCATAATTGATTTCTGTCGTTGTGTCCACTTCCAAGATTTATAGCATAGGCTACCCTGTTAAAAAAAAATATATATGGATACTGTTTCTTGTAACTACTGACAAAGATCTACTAGATCACAGTCATATAAACTTTCATAATGTAATATAATGCATTTATTAATAAAACCAAGAATGATTGTCATGAGCGATGACTTCGCCCTATAAAACGTCACCACTGCATTAATAAAATGCAAGTGCATGTCTCTCCTTGAAACAATCGTGTAGATTAAAAAGAAATGCATAATACATTTATTTAGACCTAGGCTATGTTTAGCCTATATTTCGATCATTTTACCTCAGTAATGATAAGGTGCAAAGCCAACATGACATTAACAGAAGGCCTTATCGCTGTGAAGGAAGGGACACCAAATGTTAAAACTGGTACATTTGTGCATATACTATTCAGATGTTTTGTATACACGTTAAATTAGTCACATAATTCAAATAGCAAAAACATGTCTTTATAGCATCATTCTGGGAACATATAAACTTAACACCCACAGTGGTGATGTGGACACAAAGAACACTGGTCGTATAATGACAGCTTTACGGCTAAATAATACAAAATCATTTTTCTCTTGTAATCTACACTCTTAATAGACTTAGCCTAAAATGCAAATGTTAAACATATCCTACATTTTAAAGTAAATCATTTCATCCGTTTCACTGATATAAATATTAGAATTTTCTTTTTTTGAAGGAAATTATGAATTATCTTCCACAATATACATACGTTTATTATTATTATTAGCAAATGTGTAAGCATTTTTAAGCAATATTTATTTAATTCGGTAGTTATGTGGTTACATTTATATAGCCTATATAAATGAATATAAATTCAACATCTGATGGAAAAAAGTGTAGTTATTTCACTGTAATGCGGATAAATCTATACATTTACTTTTCCTGTGAGCTCCACTTGGAAAATGGCGCCTGGCTGCAAGCTTTACCAGCCCCAGCCCCCACCTCTTTCCTCTTCCCTAGAGAAGCTATAAATCTGTTGTTGTTTATGAAAATTTACTACTTTGCCGTACAACTTTATGAGCTGCAGCTAGTTCCTATTGGCTACCAGTCGGTCACGTGTTTTAAGGCCACATGAACGTTAACTTTTTATGTATGTGCATCCCTACCCAAAATAGAGCTGCATTCTTCTCCTGACCTTGCCTTGTCTAGCCTTCTTTTACCCCCGCTTTTCCAGATTTCGTCTATTGTTAATTTCTTGTCTTTTACTTTTGAGGCAGGCTAGTATTCTACATTCGCTGCCATCGAACTGGGTATTGCATTGGCAGTAAAGAGAGAACTGATCATCTTGTTTGGCACAAGCTTTCCGTAGAGCTGTGAAGTATTTTTCGTCACCATCCTCTGTTTCTTGCCTTCGTGGACCAGCAGACACACTGAACGGTAAGGACTCGGATTGTTTCTTAGGCTATCGAACGATCTGTGATGTCATGTAATAGGCTACTGCATACGATTCTTATAAAGTACCGGGTTTTTTGTTAGGTTTGTTTGTTGTTCTGGGTGGAGAGGTCGCCGTTGGTTGTCAGCAAGACTAGGCTTTGGTACATTAAAAAAAATGAAGGCTTAAAGGTAGACTATTTAGAACAGATTTTATTGCGTAAGCAAAACAGTATTTGTATTTGAGGAAGTACCTCTGTGAGAGAGTTGTGTAGTTCAGTATGTTGATGTAACAGTTCCGTTGAATTTGATGACGATATCTAAGCATTCAGTGCATCACACTTCAGTTAAGAGAAGAGCTGTGGTGTAGCAGTAATAATATTGCCTAATATTTGTAATTCGGGTCTAGGTCATGTTTTTAGACTAAGTAGGTAATTGAAACGCTGCTACAAATGATCTTAGAAATACAGTCTTTTCCACAAAAGCTTCATATACAGTAGCCTAGTTAGGACGTGTACAATAAAGAGAGAGACTGTGCAATCACCTGCAGGGCAACTGCAAAATTACACCTAAACGTTTTAGAGACTATATGCCATATATGTACAATATGTGGTTTGTTGATTTTAAAAGTTATATTAAAATTCAATTCCAATTTTGAAAATTAATTTCATTTATTTATTTTTTTAGCAAGCTGAGCGCAGAAATCTTCCAGTGTTCTTAATGGGACATTTATGATGTCTAACTGATATATAAAATCTATAAATACAAAGGAAGAAAATTAATAAGAGCTGGGCATAATTCTGTAGCTCTTCTGTGTTGATGACGAGGCAAATGGTTGTACATCAAAACCACCGCTAGGTGGTGATCTACCTCTTTGCTGACAGGTTAAAGCAGGTTAAAGTTCGTTTTTTTTTAAGCTAACCTATCACTGTAACTGGTGCTTGAATGTGAAGTGATACGGCAAGGAATCAGACCTGATCCCACAGATTCCAGATCCTTCAAAAGTTTTACTTTTAGCATTGACATTATACAGAAAATGATCTTGTCAGGTGTTTTGAAACCTCTACAAAACCAGAGTTTGTAGACCTCTTGGTATTGCAACAATGTCACAACTTGCACGTTGAATTTCTGAAAATTAAGTGTTTAATTTATTTGATCTTTTTTGTTTAATCTAAAGGAATGTATGCAGTGTAAAGACTGTTGATTCCTCTGAAAGTCAATCTGTGAGTTTTGTTAATTTAGTTTTGTTATGCCATGTGTGGGCTAATAAATACTAAAGATGTAAATGCTACTTGTGTTCGGAGTCATTAAATAGTTTTTTTATACCTGATTTTTAAAACAACGTTTTCGCACCACATTTCACATTTAAATTGAAGAAGAATGGCAGAAAGCACAATGAAGGAAGCCCGGACTGATGAAAATGCGAATCAATAGCACGATTTTAGGTTTCTACTTGGCGTGTTATTTATGTGCAGAAATGTGGCGTGCATGTGAGTACACACGGTTGGCGTACATATAATACGCACCTACCCCACACCCCTAGTCATTGCGTATCATATGTAGGCCAAAGTCCATTTCTGCATAGATTTACGCCAAAGAGAAATAGAAACTCGTGTTATTGATACGCACATTCATGAGATCGGGTTAGCTATTTTAATGTGCCGAACTAGGGCCGAAAACAGTCAATATCTAGAAGTGAAAACAGTTTCATTTGTTCAGAATATTTATTCATTAATTTATTTGCAATATTTATTGTTAAATAAGTGCTATTTTATCAATATATGGCAATATATATGTTTTTCACATCAATGTAATTTCTCGTTAATAAATGAACGTTTCTACATATTGCTTGGGTTACAGTGTCTGTTATAAAAATATTTTTTTTATTCAAAGTGTTTGACCAAGGACAAGCTAACACTTTGTCGCGCTTAGCTCTGTTCATCATCATAACATAACATCAGATGCGGATTCCCCCCATTTCAAGGAAACGGGCACAACACAAGAAATAGTATTAAAGTTGTTTTTCTGTAACCGTTCTCTATTGCTTTAGTATTCAGATACATTTTCTCTATTGCTCTTGGAAACAGTAATTGACAAGTAAATGAAATTAAATCTTAAAAGTATCTCCTAATTATATTAATATTAATATTAAGTATTTATAAATAAATATTAAGAATTGATCAA
The DNA here is from genome assembly GCF_003368295.1 of Carassius auratus. Lineage (NCBI taxonomy): Eukaryota > Metazoa > Chordata > Actinopteri > Cypriniformes > Cyprinidae > Carassius > Carassius auratus. The sequence goes on from NC_039286.1 coordinate 6,254,854, forward strand.
ACTTAATCAGAATTTTCAAAAATCCTGTTTTCAAACCAACGACGTATTATGAGGAATTATTAGGAGAAGCCTATGCAATACTCGATAATTTATTTATTATTTATTTGATGTTGTGTTCTTATTAACGATTGTTTATTTCAAACATCCAGTTACGTGTGTTTTTGAATCTACTAAATCTAGACATAGACATAGACATTCTGGTGCGCTTGATTTGTGTGCAGGTCACGGAGCATCGTTTCAGCAGATACAATTTTTCTACCGCAGAGTCGTTACCCTTTGAATGACCCCATCGCGTGCCCGCCTCCAGTCTGATGGTGTAGGTAGTCCCGTCTGTAACCAGAGGGTGGCGCGCCGCTACAATCTTGCAGAGCACACTACCGCTAGTTCGCTGAAACTCTTGTTGCGCGTTCCCGTGTCCAAACAATTCCACCCTGATTTCCTGCTTACGCGTGAGTTTACCGCTGGAGGTCACAAAATAGGATTTACGACTGGTCAACAAAAACACGTGACTATAAGCCTTACCCCATATTTGGGAGTCTACGTAAGGGAGCATTAAGTCTGTGTCTCACTCATTTCCATAATTCATCATAAATTGTGCAAGAGTGCAATAGAAGCTCAAAACCATCCAGAGACACAAATCAAACACACACGGCAGAACTGTTCTCTCCATAAAGGTAGTTGTAACCACAAATAATTATAAGATAACTGTCAATCAATGAGCTCTTATTTTGGGAACTCATTTTGCGGTCACTATCCAAATGGCGCGGACTATCCCTTACATAACTATGGAGATCATAGTTCTAGTGGCCAATGCGGAGATTCTCCGGGCATGCATTCGGGCAGGTATGCTTTTGGTTACAATGGAATGGATCTCAGCACCGGGCGCTCTACCACCGGACACTTCCTCTCATCTGGTGAGCGAACTCATAGCTACACAGACAGTCCAACTCCGACGCCTGTCCGGTACAATCAACCGGTTACCGCGAGCAGTGCTGAGCTTTCCCCAGACCCTCTCCCCTGCCCATCCTTATCCAGCTCTCCTGTCAGCGAGCAGTCACACCGCGCCCTGAAAACCTCACTACCGAGCACCGCTGGCTCTGCGACCAACAGCGTCGGGACGGTTCTCAGTCGCGAGGGACTTTCTAAAGCGTCCAGTACTATGGAGGAAGAAAAGCAACCGGGAAGTGCCCAGACAGCTCCACAGAATGTATCAGATGCGCCGCAGATTTATCCATGGATGCGAAAACTTCATATAAGTCATGGTAAACAGCAAAGTTCAGCTTTTTTCCCCGTTTGTGTTCTGAGTGTTGTTGTAAGGTGTAAATGACCCCCTGTCAAATTTCACTCAAAATAAGTTTGGGACGTTTAATGTAAATACGGTTACTTTGGTTTTAGACTGTAATATAATATGTCACAGCCAGGCTAATGTCCTTCACTGGCTCCATCTCTCTTAAAAAATAGAAAATATATTTTATGAGAATTAAAAGACCTAATTATATTATTAATTATATGGTCGATTATCCAGTATTTTTTTTTCGTGGTATTAAATTCAATAATAAAACTGATTTCATTTAAGATCATTTGAGGAATTTACCCGACTTCATTGTTATGCTTTCTGTCCCAGAAAATGTCACGCATGCTTTGAGGTTGATGCATGTCATTTCATCCATGTTTTGTGTCGTGCACTGCATAATATATATTATAGCACATTAAAATGATTAAAAAAAAATTACATTGTCACACTTTTGTGTATAACAGACAGTTTGACCGGACCGGAGGGGAAAAGGCCCAGGACAGCCTACACACGCTACCAGACACTTGAGCTTGAAAAGGAGTTCCACTTCAACCGGTACCTGACACGTCGCCGACGTATTGAGATTGCACATACGCTCTGTCTCTCAGAGAGACAAATCAAAATATGGTTTCAAAACCGCAGAATGAAATGGAAAAAGGACAACAAGTTGAAGAGTATGAATATGGCGGGTGCAGGAAGCGCATACCGGCCGTGAAAATGTGTATATTGTAGCTATATGTGCATATATAAATTAAATCTGTTCGTGTTTGAATGTATGCGTGTTCGACAAGTGGATGAAGACTTTGCCGAATTTACAAAATAACTTTCCACTGGTATTGAAAGAGTGAACGCCCTGTGTTGCGTCCTTGGTCAGAAAAAATAAAACAAACACTTCCTCTCTGTGTTTTCATGTAATGTTGCGTATGTGGAGAGATCTTTGCATTGTCTTAGAAATGCCACATGAAGGTGTAAATTAATATAACACTTATCGACGAAAAATGCTTCTGAGAAAAAAAAACCTTTCTGAAAGGTGCATTTGGGTAAGCCAACCTGTGAAAATATTTCACTGTTACCAAATGAAGCATAACTTAAAATGTTTTGGTTATTGTGTTTTATGTCTTTTGGTTTGTAAATATGAATTGATGTATTTTATGTATTTAAATTCGATATCAAATATCGATAGTCTCTTATTTGTTGTGAAGTTGAAGCAGAAGACCTGTTTTATTCGTGTTGTACTGTCATCTTTGTGTCTTGATAAAATCGTTCCGTTCAGACTTGTCGCATATTTGTCTTGTCCTAATTTTTCTACTTGAATATGTTTGTGTTGTGAGTTTTCAAATGTTGGGGGAAACGTTAATTATTTTCCTTCTCGTGAAATCTAAATGATGACTGGAAGTGCAGAAAACAGTTTTGCCAACAATAAATGCAGTGTTCATAACAATAAAGTTTTTACTTTAAAATTTTGATTTCGGTGTTTTGCCAGGTGGTGTTTTGTGTGTGTGTACTGTACGTGACAGACGTGAAGTCAAATGTACCAAATAATTGTTTAATTATTAATGTGAGGGTGAGTAGCCTATTAGTAGTCATTAAACTACAAAATGCCATAGACCTTTTATACCATAATTTTATGCACGCCATTGTTTAAATTCTAGATTGTTTGGAGCAATTTACTAATTTCTGTAAAAGTTTAAGTGGTTCAACAGGTATGAGACGCACTGTAATCACTACTTTACTCACCCGATGTGGAAAGGGCACTTATGATTCCCCTTGCCAACTTCTCAACATAAGTGTGCGTCCACGCCCACTTTCGTCCACTTTTCTCTTCTTTGGAAATCTGTACAGGGTTTTGAGCGGCAAAACTTTACTAGACACTTTACCATTCTGGATCCATGACATTGGCGGGTAAGATAAATTATGAGGTTTGGTCCACGAATTAGATCGTAAAATTCACCCGGAGAGAGAAGCCAGATAGGCTCGCTGGCCATAAAACAGTCACGTGGTGGCAATTAAAGTCAGTTTTATGGTTTTGGGGAGTCGACACTATATCGCATATAAAGTTTAATCGCACTGACGTGGAGCTTCGTTCTCTTTCTCTGCAGACCGCTGAGGTGTTCTTTGACTGCATCTACAGCTGCTACTGACAAACCAGTTAGCTATGGATTGGAAACACGTCGACCGGAGTCACTCGGGTGGACGAGGGTCAGCTCTTGGTAAGTTCCAGTTGGTTTGTTTCGGGTTTACGCTGCTGTTGAGAGACAAAATTTTCATAGGCCCCCAGTGAAACAATGAGCAGAACATAAATGCACTCATGTTCCACGAAGACCTGATCGTCCGGTGTCCTGACAAACATTGCTACCTATCAGATTATACCAACACTGTATTTATACTGTAAGGCTAGGTTTAGGGTTGGGGTAGGTGTACATGTTAATAAAGCCTCACTCCTTATTCATATGCTGGAAGCAAAATCTTGTAGCACTTTTCGCTATCGAATTATGATACCAACACCGGCAGATGGGTGGTAGGGGGCATTGCTCTTTGACTATAATTGCTTCCTTCCTATATTGTAATATTCTCTGACCTTCTCTGATTCTCTGCATTAAATAATGTTTTTTTTTCAAAGACGTTTTGATGACTTTTGTTAGTTTTTATACTTTTTGATACACAAATTCGCCCTGCAATAATTGCCTAAAAGTTTTGAGAATTACATTTTCTAAATTCAAATCCATCTATCTATCTATCTATCTATCTAGTCCCATATGCAGAAAATGTTTTCCCTCTGTTATCAATATTTTTATACGCTCAATATCTATAGATAATTTGCTAATATTTTTTTACAAAGTGACAATTTTTTGATATATTCAAGCACCACTAATGCTTAGCAACAATTTAGTTATCTTAACCATAAATGCTGTTATGTTTTAACTTTAAGGCAGTATACACTCTTAAAAAAATAAAGGTGCTTCGAAAGGTTCACAGCAATGTCATAGAAGAACCATTTTTGGTTCCACAAAGAACCATTCAGTCAAAGGTTCTTTAAAGAACCATCTCTTTCTTATATTTTTATAATCTGAAGAACCTTCTTTCACCACAAAGAACCTTTTGTGAAATAGAAAGGTTCATCAGATGTTAAAAGTTCTTTATGGATCCATTTAGACAAAAAGGTTCTTCTATGGCACCGTGAAGCACCTTTATTTTTAAGAGGGAAAATAAACGTTGATGCATAACACAAAGATGTTTTTACTTGCCCTTCTTTGAGGAAATGCGCATATAACATCCGCATACTTAAATTGAAGTGTGAGAGCGAGTGGGAGAGAGACAGAATTCGATAGACAATGAAGGAGGGACTGAAGAAAAATGTCTTCTCTCCTGGTTCACCGCGAGGTCAGCGGCGGCAGGAAGATGAATGTGCACACGCCGTAAACCACCAGCAGAGCTCGCTTTTGGCCAAGTTCAGTGTCACCCGCATTGGCGTCCCTTCTCGCTATATGGATAGAAATGACAGAAAGGAAAAGAATAATAACTCCTGCATACACCTTTAATTGCAGGGACTCTCGGTAGAATATAAATGGTTTACAATTCTGGGTGCAGTATGGATATCAGCAGAACGAAATTGATGGCTACAGCAGGCCAAGCTGTCTGGAGATATGAAGGTTGTTTGATAACATAATAATAGTTTTGGCCTAATATTAGTGGTCATTATAAATGGAAGATACAAAAGATGTATGTGGAAAACAATAGCATAGAAAAGAATGAAAGAGAGAGAAAAGGGGAGAAAGAAAGTTGATGAGCTTGAAGGCTTGTTTGTGTCCATCTGTTTATTTGTGCTTGTTTGTCTGAGAGATAGAGAGAGAGAGAGTGAGATTGTAAAGGTAGGGGGAGGGCTGGGGTTAAAAGTTTACAGCAGAACAAGTAGCTGTCATCTGTTCTTGTAGAGCGCAGTGCCACTTTCATAATGGCACAAAAGATGGAATAGCTGTGAATCCCGTGAGTTCTGGTGTAACCTCGCGATGAACTCTGCAAGCTGGGTGACCCTGGGTTAGCATCCCCAAGAGATTCCCTCCTACGCCTGTGCCAGAGATTGAGTATTCAGGTTTTATTAAGGGGTTTGATTGGTGAATTCCCTTTGAATAAATCCCATTTGATGACCATATATTCGACGGGACATTTGCATTTAGGATTGATAATATTTCCGCAATGAACATTTCTTTGTTTGCTGAAGAGTAGTCCCCCCCCCCCCCCGCCCCACGTTGTAGCATCTTAAAAACCAAACATTCGTTAATTTTAACAGAAGAAAAGAAAAGAAAACAGAAAAGAAAAAAATAATAAAGGGGAAATATGCTGTCTAGGATTATTTTCTGGTAAATCAGGACTAAATGAGGCCGGTATTGATACGCTTTGTTATAAAATAATTTGGAATTTATTTAAAAATAATTTTATGTAATACTCCTCACTTTGGGACAAATCTCGTTTTAGACATGCGAAGAAGCATCGACGCCAAGTATATATATTATTCATGTATTGTTGAATCTCTCTCTCTCTCTCTCTCTCTCTCTCTCTCTCTCTCTCTCTCTCTCTCTGTCTCTCTTTATTTTTGCGAATAGCTACAAAATAATTTAACTGTTTATTTGTGTTTAACATACGTTTAGATTTTTTTAAAGAATGCATAAGCCTACATTTTGTGAAAATATCTGACCTTTCCGAAAAAAAATCTCAAGTATAATTTTGCCATACAGAAAAGTTAAACAACAACCGGCATTATAAATAAATCGAAATTACACACGTTTGTGTCCATAAAATTTGTTTAACAAACTCCTTTCGAATAATTTTGTGCAACGCTGTATATTCGTTTAGACAGTTGATTCACGGATTATAGAAGACGCGGGGACTTGAAATGGCCGTGCTCTTTTTTATAGGAGACCGGAGCTATAGCTGCTACACCGGGAATCACAACTCTGTATTAAGAGTTTGAGTCAAAAATCCAATTACAGAAATGCTCGCGATTTGAAATTATTTTTATTTTATATGTTTGTTTCAGCCAAATGCAGTTCAAATTCACATTAAAATGGAAAATGTAGGCCTATTGTAAATCATATCCTCAAATGAAAGTGCAATATCATTGTATTTTTTAAAAGCAGTTGAGTCAGTTCAAAACGATAATGAAACGTAAGAACAAGAGTAGGCCTATTTATAACAATTATATATATATGTATATCATATATACATAATTATATAATCCAATATATATATATAATCCAAAAAACAAACGTCGGTTCATGTTGCCTCGTATGATGCTGGCGAAATGTATGTTACCTTTTACATTTTTCTTGTTGCAATTAACTGTTTACTAATTATGTTTTAATGTTTAAGCCTCTGTTTAGCCAATTTATCAGCAGTTATTCTTCCTAATTTATTTTCGCTCCTAAAAATGACTTTCAATGTAAGATAGCGTTGGTAATATTCACTGGAATAAAAATGTGACAACTAGCCCCGGTCTCCTATATTTATGTTTAATCCATATTATTACATGAAGAACAATTTTAGATGTGAGTTTTAAATATCCAAAATCAGACTTTTCTTTCATCCGATCTTGTGATTAATTGTTAGTTTTACTTGTTTTAAATATGTAAACACTGCAGTGTGTTTAATTTTAGGCCTCCAGTTTTGTACACAAAGGAGAGAGAAGTATATAATGAATAACAGACGACATGACATTATTTTATATGGGCCTCAGAAACCTAAAGCCTTGGCTGAGAGCTTTGTGTTAAAACCCTACGGTTAAAATACTTTTCGTTAGCAATTTTAATTTATCATGAAGTGAAATCCAGTAATTAACCACATTCTAATAACAGCTGCTATATTAGTAGTGGATATATATGCCGAAACATACACACATATACATGTATATAGCTACACACACACATATACGACCTCCAGAAGGACCCTGTTCCCTGAGGGGATAAACGAAGTCCAAGGCCGGGGTAAAAGCAAGGTCACTGCGTCTAACAAATATGAAAATGTCACCTTTTCAGAGGGCATGCCTTGTTGTTTAACAAAGACTGTCAATGAATAAGATTAATAAGAAGCGAAATGGACATTGAGTCACTGAGAGGTCAAACCGAAGTTATCTCGGTGTAGCTATTAAAGAAATATAATCAGAGCGGGTCTGAATCTTTCGAACTGCATGTGACTCACATAGTTAATGCAAACTAGAAGCTAGCGTGGATACTTAAACAGGAGTTTTCAGTTCAGGGGGTCTGTTGATTCACTATATGGAAATGTTAAGGTTAAAGAAACATTACATGGGAACTACCTGTCGCGCGAAGGATGTGTCATTATTTTGGTTTATCTGGGCAGGGAACCTGGCATATAAGCTTCAGGGTCAGGGACAATATTTTGCTCAAGAACTCTCACAAGGTAGGCCTTCTGAGTTATATTTTAGTGTTATAAATACTGCTAAACTAGTCCCATATGAATTTGGCAAAGTTATGGAATTGAGTCTGTTTTGTGCATTTCACAGAAAATTTGAAATAGTAGAAAAAAATGTATTCATTGAGATATTTCAACATCATAAACGTGTCATTGCAGTCTTTGTTATGACGATTCTGAATTATCTTCATTGCCATGTAAGCACTATCAATACTAAAATAATTGCATAAAGATTGCTATGTATTGCAGTAAGCTAAAAAGACAACCAATCAACTATTATAGTCTGCCTGCAAACTTCAGTTCGTCCTAAATACAAATTCTGAGTTTATTTTGGTCTACTTTTATTCGGTCAGAGAGGACGAAATACAATGGATCTAACCCACTGTGCAGAACATGAAAGGTGACACGGTGTCCAGTTAAATTTAACTGGAAAGTTAAAAACATTTAAAAGGACAGCATATTTCATTATGGAGCTTCTGTGAGACAATAAGGAATGCCTCGTTTCTTTATTAATACTTTTAGGGGTTTTGCTGAAAACGTGAGATTTTTCTTACTAATTCAGTAATTATAATAGCTAATGAAAAAGATACTAATCAAAAGATGCAAATGTGTGCAACTCAAAGGCTCATGTGGCATCCTTTCGTTGTTCTTGACATGCTTGGGTCACTTTGATGTTGAGCAAATCTAACTGATGGTCTTTTCTAATATTTATTTGACGAAGTCAGTGGTAGAACCTTAAAACTAAGTCTGTTTATTGTGTTAGTTACAACTGTTACAAAACACGTGTGAAATTATTGGTTGATGCGGTTGCTGACATGAAAATAGTCTTTGTGCTATTCATTAACAGGTGCATTCTAAGACACTGAGTATACTGATACCGTTGCTTTTGTTAAGGTGCTCGTGGGCCTTCTTGAAGTTTCTTTCGAGGAACCCGCAATTTGAAAGTCCCTGGAGGGTACAAAACTGCAAACGAGATTTTTGTTTGTACATTTATCATCAGAAAAGGCATTAACACTAGAAGGGGATGTTTTTGTGATAAATCACGTTTTTTATTACACTTGTTGATCACTGTATTATCTGTGTATAATGCATATTAACATTACTACATCTTGTACATTCAATCAGCTGTTTTGTTTTCTATGCCATGTATATGGTAGCTATATCGAATTAATTTCTGATATATTTTGATTCGATAACAAAAACAGACGCATTGACCGCTCGAACACATTTTTGCTGTGCTGATGCCTGGCCTGCTATTGGTGCTTGTTTACACGATGCCCACAGGAGGCGCTGATTGGTCGCATTTCTCACGTGACCGACCAACTTTGTACATTTGACAGAGGAGTAGGTGGGTTTTGGAGAGATCAGAAAAACGACAGCACGATAAAAATTAGAATTGTTGCACTTTTCAAATTAATGATCATGAGTTCGTACTTGATCAATTCAAATTACATCGAACCTTCTTTCCCACCCTGCGAGGAATATCAGCAGAATGGATACATGCCCGTGTCCTCTGATTATTATGAGCGGCCGAAAGACGCGGGCTTCCCCCATCACGAGGAGGCATCATACCCTCGATCAAACTACCAAGAGCCGAGCTATGATTACGGTACTGTGTCCACCAACGGCCTCAACGATTTCACCGACCGTCATCACGCGCAACCTCAATCCGTTCTGCAGAATCATGGACCCCGCCTCACCACAGAGAGCTGTGCTGGTTCAGCTGCGAACAAGGATTGCAGCCTCGTGTCAGAGGCTCTCCCAGGCGCACAGAAGGGTAAAGAGCCGGTGGTGTATCCCTGGATGAAAAAAGTCCATGTTAATACCGGTAAGTAATGTGCACGGGCAATAAAAGCTCTAGGAGTCCTGTGGAGGGCGTTCGTCGTAAGGCATGTAGGGAACATACCCTGTTGGAATGGCTCATTTAGAGGATTTACTGCCATCGAGATGAAGTCCCGGTGATTAGGAGTCCTCGCAAATGTTATTTCCCTCGATGTTCCAAACGGCCCATTTGCGTTTGTTTCTTTTACTCAAAAGAAAGTTTATCGTTGACCAAGTCTGCACCAAACAGGCCTTTTAATTTAGTTATTTTTCATGTTGGAGTGCTACCAAATTAGTAACACCAAGACTACGTATGAATGGAATCTTGTCGTCGGAGAACGACGCATGTCCATTGTTTCATACTCCGCTCATTTAGTAGACTACTCTTCAATGTGTTTAGTAAGTGTGCAGATTCTCCGACATCTCACCAATACCTGAGAATGTCAATAACACCTGCTTGGTTATGTGTTTGTGTGTTTAGTGACCGCCAGCTACTCTGGAGGAGTGCCCAAGAGGTCTCGCACCGCCTACACGCGCCAGCAGGCTCTTGAGCTTGAGAAAGAGTTCCACTTTAACCGATATCTGACTCGACGTCGACGAGTGGAGATAGCGCACACTATGTGTCTTTCTGAGCGTCAGGTGAAAATCTGGTTTCAGAACCGCCGCATGAAATGGAAGAAAGACCACAAGCTACCAAATACAAAGATCCGCTCCTCGAGCTCTGCGCCCTCCAACCATCACGTGAAAACGGACGCCACTCAGCAGCAAACACTGCTTCCAACGCCTTGTCCCTCGAACCTATAGTGCTAGAAGCAAACCGGCACAAACGGAACTGAACAAGAAAGAAGAACACATAGCAGTATTAGGATCGGAACTTCACAGGGTTACTTTTTATTCAGTGTCCGATGAGGCAACTTAACCTCGCCCTCTCAACCGCTTCCTCCACTCTAATTTGAGCTGGAAATCACATCCTTCCTGTAAAAATCTTTTTTCACTCTCTCTCGTTCTCTCTCTTAAAGGAACAATAGTAGAATGTACTTTAACTTGGACATTGGATCGTTACGTTTTCTGTCTTTAACCGAGACATACCGAGTCTTGTTTGTGAAGATCTGCGCTAGTTACGCGTGTACAAACTGACATTTTAACTTGAAGGCACAAGTATAGGAACAAACTTCCTGGAGTAGTTATCTTATTTGTCTTAGTCCCATATTTTAGAGTATTGTTAAGTGTATTTACGTCATCAAAGCTGTGAATATTCGTGTATTTGGTTATTTGTATATTGGTGAATGATGTCAAGTTGTTTTAGTAAGCCTGTATGCAAGTAATTGTAGGCTGCCCGTGGAAATAATAAAAAATGACTTTATTGTGCATTATCCATTTAGTTTAATCTATAGACAGGACTAATGTAGGCGGTGTAATTTAGCTGTGTACTGAATCATGTTACTGTTTTATTCCAAAGTTTATTGATAACGAATAACAAAGCCTTAAAAATTCGCCATAGACTATAGACAGATCAATGCTGTTTAGGCCAACGGTTTAGGTTTGCTTATTATTAGATTTTCAAGATATTGGAGCATAGCCTCTGAAAAAGGTGCACATTACAAACCAAATTATTTTGCCATCATTTTTGTGACGTTTGGTTTTTATTTATTACATTTGACTATCATTTAGGCTCTGTTGATAAAATAATTTAAACGCGCCTAGCGATTACATAGCTATTAATATTCTTTATGCCGATCTTTTATTACGATACATTTTGTTTTGAGCTTACATTCTTGCTGGCTGAAATATGTGGCTTAATGCAGTGTTTATTTCTAAATATTCAAACTTTTGTAGGCTATTGTGTCTAAATCAAATACATTAATATTTAACACTTTGACTCATTCGTGAAATAATAATAATTTCAGTGCACACAGACCTCGTTTGCTCCGCCTAGTATCTTTGTTTGTTTGTTTCCTTAGGACAAATTGACGTCCATTTTAAATTTAATCTAAACTGAAGCTATTTCTCTTGTGCAGTTCCCTTCAAAAATCAAATCGGGTATTTTTAATAACAAATATCATTAACTCTTACTCCATAGACGTCTGTTGGAATCAATTAGAGACGGACAGTAGGCTACTTACTAGTGTAAACTACTGTTGGGGTCAAGCAGAGGACACAAACGAGCTGTCCAATCATCAAACTCAAGCACTGTGTACGACCCCTTAACCTCTGACCTCGCCATATTCAGCACCCTCTAGAACCCTGGTCTATTTATTCCTCGAACGCATGGGGTAGTAGTGGACCTTGAATATGGCATATATTTGAAAAATTAGGTGTAGCTAGAACAAAACCGTAGTCTGTGTTTGTTTATTTAAAATATTAAATGTTCAAATCTCTAAATTATTTGCACTACAATAACTCGCTTTCTAAATAATTTATTATATAAAACACAAGCTGTGAAATTGACTGTTTAAGCAGATAAGAAGATATCAATGGTCAATAATTTAAGGATGACCTTTAAGGATCTAAAGTTTGTTTGCCTGCGTTTAACCTAACTTTCACCAAGTATAGTAGTTATTGCACATGGACAACAACAGCTTTGGATCTTAGTATAAAGATTGTCTGGTCTGTTTACTGCTATCTGGAATTTGAAATCAGCATTCCTGACCGTGTTTTAAATATTCAGATTTCGAGAGAAAACCCTTAAACTGCAACGCTAAGATCCGTCATCACTGTTTCAGATCTTGACAGACAGGAAATTTAAACTTCCATCATGACACCAGCACCTCACCTCTCAATCTACCATGCTTAAATTTTAATTGACTGGCTCACATGACCTTCTTAAATAATAGATACCTCTCGGTTAGAAATAGACACAGGAGGTTCGGTCGGATTTTTCATTTTGCAGTTGACCGTCTACTTAACGAGACCTCTCAGAACCGACCAGCTGCTCCTCTTCCGGTCAGTCTTCAAAAAGTGGGTTTGGAGTAAGTAATCTAAGCTTTTTTGAAATCTAAATTTTTGGATGTTATATATGAAAAACAATGCAGCACATTTTTAAAGCGCAGGTTATATGTTGTTTGTACTGATGTGAACTAAACCCTTTTCTCAAACCAACAATTAAATGGTACATTTTCTCTAAATAACTGAGATTTTATAAAATGATCAAATTATGTTGGATTATACACAAACGTTAACAACAACAACAATATAAAACTACTCCTATTACTAATTCTACTAATAATGTGCTAGCCACAAAATCCATTAATGTGTGTCAATCACTTGTTTCTGTCATTATCTAAACACAGGCTGCAAAGAAAGATAAGACCTTTAACTCCTAGTTTTATCTCATTCACGTTCAGCAAGCTCAGAACTAGGCAGTCAAATATCATTGCCGTTCCACTGGCATCATTGTCAAATGCGTTGAGCTGGATATGATTATTAGCTTTGATGATGACCACGGTAAATCCAAAGGGGGAAAAAGATCTCTGTCTGCGTGTTTTAGTAATCTTAGCTTGCTTCGAGGGCTCCAAATGTCAGCATTGAGAACAGATTTGTTCTGTCCTCTGGCGAGACTCCACGAACCACTTAGAGTGAAAATACAGCCCTGTCTGTTGGCTTCTTTGAAAAGCAGCAGCCCACTTTGTTAAGAAATGAAAACTAAATGGCTGAAAAACGTTTATGCTGATCTGATTTAATGATAATTAATTAAATGTTAAACAAAAAATAAGTGATGTTATCAAAATTATATTAAAAGACAGGGATCATTTCAACTCCTTATGTCCTACTGGTCCCGAATACTGTGTAAAAGTGTTCTTAATTAACTTTGTGCTTGGGTCAGTGAGAAGTGTAGGAGGAATGCTGAAATGTATGAGAAGCAAACAGACAGAACCCCAGGGACTTCGGCAGGTTCGCGTTGCGTCTCTCAACACCCCTGGGCTGTTTAGTTAAAGCAGGCAGGTGAATAGGCTACTCCTAAAAAGGTCTATGCAACACAAACAAGTCTGACTACAGCGGTTTTTGAAACGTGTTTATTCTTTTAAAATACCTGACTTTGACGAGTCACACTTGATAAAGCACACACACAGCACATCACAGTAACTAAGAATAAAGAATGTTGAATGCATCGCCTGCTCTGTTCACTCAAATAGCAAGTAGCGCTGGCATATGTACAAAGTTTTTTTTTGTTTTTTTTTATGAATATGGAAATAAAATTATAAAATAGTTCAGTTCAATCTGAAAAAATAAAAAAAATCAATTGTACTCCTTCAAGTTGTGGCAACTGAGAGAACAAAGAATTGGTGCAGGGGGAGAAGCCGTCCTGCCTTGCCGAGGTGATTAATTATCTACAGGGCTTCACCACGTCTGTTGGATGAGCTTTCAGCCTAAACACTCTGCTGCCGGAAAACAAGCACCAAATGGTGGTAAAGAGAAGGCCCCTTTCGGGACGGGTCTTCTTTCTTTTGTTTGTTGAGGTAGACTTGATAGATCACTGCTCTATAAAGATGTCAGAATTATAGCTTCAGCTCGTTTGACTCTTGTAACTAAAAAGTTATGATGTCAAAAATAGTACCTTGTAGTAACACACTGTTGCATATGCGCATTCATCATTTTCAGTATTGCAATGTTGACACGAGCAAATTCTAAGGTCAAAGAGCAGATGCTTGGTAGGTCCGCTGATAACATGAACTTCCATTCATTCTTGTTTGACTGATGCACCGCAATCACCGAGAGAGGGCCACCTTGCACACACGAGTTCTTTAAAGGTATTCGGTAACAGTGATATATTAGATTTTTATGCATGTAGTTGGTATAGAAAAGCATTGAGATGGTTAAGTTTTAAGAGATAATACTGGGGGGGGGGGGGGGTCAAGAAATCAAAATCAGATTTAAAAAAAATATTATTATTTTAATAAACCACAACGCCTGCTATTGATCTGTTGTGTGAATACGTTTGTTTCCTTTAACACTGGCACACACAAAAGACTATTAATGTTAAGAGGTCCATATACTTGTGGTGTACTTTTGTAGCATGTGTAGCTTAGGCTTTATGATGTTTACCGCCAAAACATCATATGTTCCGTCATACAACGCTCTACAGCCAATCACCTTGTAACGCTTCGACTAATCTGTGATGCGCTTTTTTTTCTGGTTAAAAAAAAGGCTCAAAAATAAGAAGGGAATTTAAAATTTCAAGGAAATTTCGGACACAGCACTTCCATCTTTTCCGTCTTTGTGATCCTCCTCAAAGGGGACCAACAACACTCTCTATTAATGATTCACAGTTCAAAAAAGGTTTCCTTTTTAATAGACACTTGGTCACGTGAGTGGGGCGCATAATATGGTTGCAATATTATGATGAAGGGGGTGGATGGCATGCGAACCCCGGTCTGCTGCTGTGCTGATAGCGCTAGCCTACTACACCAAAGTGGGGTTGGGTCATCGTGGACTTGCTGAAAAGCCGGAGAGATAGGGAGAGAAAAAAAATGTAAAGAACGAAAAACCCTGGTACGTTTTGCGGATGATGTTATACAGCTGTCATGAACGGATATGTTTTTCTACACAGAAAAAGAAAGCCCTGCGCACCACGAGGATGGATTTTATTTTGAGGTATTTCCGCTAATTGTTCATTACACTAGTGAGTTTTTCGGCTCTAAGAGAAGGTCAGTTAGTCTACCGTAGAATGGCGGATGAACACACGGGAGAGTCGAACTTAAGAACATTAAAATAAACTTGGAGCCTATTCGTCAGTCAACTTTTATTCATCCATTAACAGGCACAGAAAAAACCATTACACACGTGTAAATCTAATTGTTACAAAGGCTACATTTACTTAAATGTAAAAAACTATATATTTTACAAAACTTAAAGATACTTTATATAGCTAATTTATATATAGTTTTTTTTTCCGTGATATAAATCAGAATGCATCCACAAAACTGGAAGAACAAAAACTGTATGTTTACATTAAGACATAGTCTGTATTAAATAAAATATAATGTAAAATACATGTAAATAAAAATGTAAAATCAAATTAAAAAAATTAATTGTACAAGATAATACAGAGCAATTTATGGACTTCATGGTCTACATTTCATCTGGTTTTTAAGAACATTTCAAACTTTTCAAAAATTTGTCCAAAAACATTTTCTCTCAAGCCAGCATGAGTTTTCATTTTTTGGTAGAATTGAACTATTTATGTTTATTGTAACATTATTTTTTACAAATTTGTAAATGATTAATGGTGGTGTCTTGTATTGCACGTAGACTCAAATCGGTAACATTTGTGTGTGCTGAAACCCGCTAAATTGTAGAGGGTGTGTAAACTGGGTTTTCCAGATAGAATAAATCACAAGACAGCGAATAAAACTCAACAGAGCAGTGGCGGCCTGTTTGTTGCGGAGGCTCGCATGGGAAACGAGGATATAATATAAGGAGCTTCATCCAGAAGCAGGCTGCCGCGCGAGGTCACGACGCTCCAGTCTTGATTTATGGGCTGGGGGACTTGGGGCGGCCGCTGCTTGAGAGCTAATGACTGTTCGATCTAAACTCTCTAGAAAAGAAACAAAATGGAGGAGAGCTCGATAAATTTGCCCGAATGTTTTATTTTTTATGATATTCCTGATTATACATTCTTATTCTCACACATGCGCTAATATGTTTTTTTATGTAGGCCTAAATATGTTGATATATTTTTTATGTATATTAGATTTATTTGTGCCGTTATTTTTATGGATACCTTAATTACTATTGTATGTATTATATATTATTAGTGTAATTAATTACATAAGTAAAGCAAAGAATCGTAAGCAAAAAATAATATTGATATTTCTATAAAGCCTTTTTTGAGTATTAAAGATTTCTGTATTATGTTATTATTGCTTTGTACATTCGTTGAGCTTACATTTATACCAAGGTCGTTTTCAGTAGGCTAATAAATGTTTTTTTATTTTTTATTATTGATGTCAGTTCATTACTGTGATGGTGTTAGATACAAGTTGGAGTTCAAATATGAAACCATTCGTAATGAGGGGTTTTCAGTTAAAACAGTGTAACCCATTTGTAATAAAACCAATTGGAAAATGCAAAGTAGGCCTATGTGATGTGGTAACTTATTTTAAATGTAATCCACATGTAAAATAAAAAGACCTAAATGAGTGAAAGACATACAGAAGTGTGTTTATTTATTTTTATTTAGAGTTTACCACAAGTGCACTAATTGAATTGTTTAGTTAAGGGACACTTACATGAATTGCTGTCTACAGTACATTTCTCCTTAGCTTTTAAGAAATAATAATAATAATACTTTTATTTCTTACCGTAGATCTCCAAACAAATGAGTGTGTCCCATCACTAAGCCTACGAGAGACTGTGTTAAGGTGAGCTTTCTATTGCATTGCACAACTGCCCTGTCTTGCTATTTGTGTTATTTACTACCATTCTATTTATTCAAACGCTTACACATACATGCACGCATACTGAAAACCGAAGACCCATCATTTCTTCCTTTCCACGTTTCTGTGGTACAATCCGTTATTATGAATTAGGCGGCTTAATAAAGATTAATTTCAGATTAATACATATTGTATACTGTAAAACGCATCTGACATAAGAAGTTAAATTGCAGTCGCTCCAGCTCTATAGTATGTCGTTTGGAATGTATTACGAAAACTACCGATCTACTTTCCACCTAGCATTTCCCGCGCCATTATTGAAATTTCTTAGTCATCGTTTTAATGAAAGAAAAAAGGAAACAATTGCGTAAATGTCCAAAATGCTGAAATTGTCGAAAAAATCGCATACGCAAGGATTTTTCAAATCCCACTCATCGACCCACGCCGCCCGCTCTTTTCTCTTTAGCTTTGGTAATCTGTAATCCAGTGGGCAGCGCGAGAACAGGAATCTGCCTCTGTGTTTACTGCCGTGCTGTGTGAGGACATAAATCTTCTTGTTTGACCGAGAAAATACACAAGCTGATGCTGGTAATTCATTCGTATGCAGAAGTGTTTGATCCATAACCTCCCGTCCTCAGCTCGCTGCTCACTTTTTTCTTCCTGCTGCTTTAGTGGTCCTGGAGTTTTATAACCCTTTTCTGTGTAGCAAAAAAGCATCCTTAGCTTTTATTGCCGATTGTCATTGGCTAAGGTTTTATTGCCAATTATTTTTTAAATGGATGAGATTTATTGAAATGTTGCAGTATTATTCTTAGAATAGACATGTTGTGTTGTTTTTGTTGTTGCTGCTGAGATTAATAATCTCCTAAAATATATGTAATTAATAAAATGAATTCAGTAATTTCAAGACAGTTGTATCTGTATTTCAGTTTTGAATTGTTTAATCAAGCTTATATTTGTTTGTCACATAACTTCTAACAAATACTCTAGTTCTAAGCGCAATATCCAAGTTATAGATTTTTATAAAATTTTTTGTATATGACTGTGTTCACATGGGAGTCTAACTGCATTCTGTGCTTGAGAAGGCGCCTCATTTGCATAATTTTTCTTGTCTATGGTGACGTTCTGTTTCGAGGGAGTTCACTGGTGTGCATGAGTATGTGTTAACGTACTAGTTTGTGCACGTTAGTGATACACGAAAGACTCACTAGAGCGCAGCCCATGGTGGCATTTAGTATAGGTCCGAGAACACAGGCGATCATTTAGTATGTATTATGTAGGCCAATGCATGAAGGTGCTTAATCTTGACGACCAGGGAGCACGAGACAACTTTCGTTCAATCTGTTACACTGATCTGCGTTGAAAAAGAAAAAGACAGAAGGAAGGGATTTAAGTCCTTGAGCGCAACTGAGTCTTTGCTTTACTGCAGATACGTCCCATGACTCCTGCAAGTGCAGCTCTGGCTTTGTTGTCTTTCCGATTTAGCTTTACCCTGGACCGCTGTTTGATCGATTTCTGCCGCTGAATGAGAGAAGCTCGCGGCGTGCTGCGCGCTGCTCGTCAGAGAGAAAGGTAAGCGGGACCGAGTTCTCGCATGGCTGTTAAATGGCGAGTTTGTGATTTATGACCGCGCGACTGAAATCTCGGTTCAGGGAGAGTTCAGACTCGCATACACACACTCGCTCACTCACAGTCAAGCCAGATTCCTCCCGTGCAGCAGCTGGGTCTCCTGATTTGTGGCTTTCGCGTCTTTTCTTTAAGCTTTCCATGTGCATGATAGTGCCAGAGAACGAATTAGTGTAAGACAAGCATGGATCGGTGGTCTAGAAATTGAAGAGGCTTCTTGATTTAGTTTTACGCAATTATGTGGTCTCAGTATGCTATTTGGGCCTGATTTTATCTATATTCGTTGTAAATGTTGTTGTTGTTTTTTTAGATTATTTTCATGATCTTTAAATTATTTTATTGAGCCGATTATTAGAGTTAATCAGTATACTATTATTATTATCTTTGTTGTTGGTTGGTATTATTGACGATGTTATTCCTGAAATTGCTTTCCATAGGCTATAGCTATTTTATCGTGAGCTCCTAGTAAATCATTATTCTTTTGATTTTCTTTTTTGTGATCGTGTCTTCGTTTTTTAAGTAGGCCTATATAAATGCATGTCGACTTGATATGCTATATTTAACATTTATCTTTCAAATATAAAATAATACTTCAAAGTGGAACATTGTACTAGGCAAATTTAATACGTTTCATTGGTTATTTCCGCTCTGTTCCAGTCCCGGGCCGTGGCAATAACACTTTCCCAGCTCAGTAAACCCTCATGCATTTACCGATGCCAGTTAGTTACCATTATCCATTATTTTGGGTTGGCGAGTGAGAGCTCGTGGCGAGGTTTGAGACGCGCGTTTGCCCGGTTTTTCAGGTTTCCTGCTACTACAACTTTCGAACCCAAACAATACACGCACGGGCTTGTATTTATGTAGACTAAAATGGCACGAACACGTTAAACCTTAAGAACTAAAAGTCTGACAACTTGATTATTTACCTTTGTTTAGAAAAAAAAAATTATATTTAACATTAAAATTAAAAGTCTGAATCAGAAAAAGCTGTTCACAATTAAAATGAAGGTCGCGTAAATTCATGACAATGATTGTTGTTTGTTTCTAGCCCTAATAGTACTTTATTTCAGTTCAACACTATCTATTTACATTAACGCAATACTCTTTTTTCAGGGAAATATTGGTTTTATGTGTTTATTCGTGTATTTCTTTTTTTTTTTACGTCAGCATATAGCTTATTTTAACAAATAGCTTATTTTGATTGGATAGTGTGGATTCTGTTAAATACTTTAAGCGGCCAGCATGTTCTCAGTTATGTTGGCTATTGTTGCAGCTGGCCATAAGGTAAGTGGTGTCCGGCTCTCCCAGTCTCGCCAGTGTCAACTAAGCTTTGAAAAGTAAGATGGATAGGCCTTATTTCACTCGCTCACCGTATCTTCTCTCACCGTAGGTTCACCCGTAGAGCCCATTGGCGAAGAGGTGTCACGTGACTACGTCGAGCCAATGTTCTTCTACGAAGGTGTCAGGACCTTGTCAGAAAGTGAAATAAACATTGGGAAACGGCGAGATGCAAAAAGCGACCTATTGCGACGGCTCGGCAATTTACAGTGGCTTCCCCTATCAAAGCACAAATGGTTTAGGTTATGATGCCAATCAGGAGCAATATCTCCAGGCCCTTCATGTGGAAAGTGAGTACCATCGACCGGCATGCTCTCTGCAGTCCCCTGGTGGTTCTGCAGCTCTGCACAAACCCAGTGAAATTTCAGAGGGCTGCCAACGGAGTAACGGCACACAAGCCCCAGTACCAGATATCCCAGGCAACAACCAGCCCCCTACTGCTCCTTCTGGGCCATCTTCCCCCAGTGCCCTGAACCAAAATCCGAGCAATGACACCATCGCCAAGAACCCAGGAGACGCTTCTCCACCGCCAACCACAAGGAAACAAATTTTTCCGTGGATGAAGGAATCTCGTCAGAACACAAAGCAGAAATCTTGTAGTACCATATCAGGTGAATACATAAACCACATTATAGCACCTTAAATTAAATAACATAAATATAAAATGTTTATAAAATAAAATAATATATAAATGAATAAGGACCATAATTTTAGCTAGCCTATGGAGTATTATGATTTGCTAGTGTGAAGTCGCTTTGGTCAAAAGAATCTGCTAAGAACATAAATGTCCAAAAATGTCACATAAATACTTATCTATGGGCTACATGTAATTTATAATTTACATCGGCTTTCCATTGGCTCTTTGTCTTGTTTAGTTATGATACATTGGACCACATGTAAACCACACCTCTAGGATAGTGCTTTTGAGGTAATTGGACAGGTTTGATGTTTAAATTCTTAGCTTAGCAAAGCCTGTGCACTAAAGACACAACACATACCCCTGTCTTTAAAAAATGATATGTTTTTTTTTTTTTACAGTACTTGTTTTTACATTACTTGAACCCATCAAAATATTATATTGGCAATTGATCAAATATTATTTGGTATTTTAATAATTAATTTAATCATGGTAATTACTATGAAACTGATAACTCGAAGTACTGGAAAAAGCATAATAGTTGTGGAAAAACAGTACAGTTTGACTAGTGACTGCATCCTCCCTCTGCCCCACTTCCAGGAACAGACTATGCCACTTTTCTCTACCTAGTTTTGTTTAAAGGGGTCATATATAATGCGATTTTCAAGTGTAACATATTTGAAGTGTATGCTTTGACTTTGTAGCATGCATAGATAAGATCCATAAAGTTGCAAAGACTAAAGTTTAGAACCCAAAGAAATATCCTTTAAAAAAGTTACAAGTCGTCCACACCCTCCTAAAATGCCTCATTTTAACACGCCCTACATGTCTAAGACACTGTGTGGGAAGATTTGCATAACACTGCTCAAATGTTTTAGCAAAGAAAGAAGGCATCATTTTGATTCTTGCTGTAGTATTGTTGCTGCCGCCGCCATGTAGTGGAGACGCCATGTGTTTCCTTGTGAAAGCTAAACTACTTTGTTTGGCCTTCCTAAAGAGGACACAAATAGAAATCAGTGGTTAAGTTGTATTTACAACACTGTTCCAGAAGAGTTCAACCCAAATATTCACATTTTATGGAGGACTGTTTCTTGGGCGAGTGGCCTACAATGTCAACTATGCACAAAGGCTTTTTCTATAAAGTGGGGCAGTTCCAACTGTACAAGGACAGTCTGGCGCTTCTGTCTCACTGCCAGCAAGTTTGTTTTTATATTGAACAAATGTGTCACTGATGCACAAATGTAGACATTTAGTTTATACAGCGCAATATGCACCACAGTCTTTAAATAGACTAAGTCTTTATAATCAGCAATTATATCCCCACTGGATGCAACAAATGCCTCATTTATAATGTGTTTTTTTGGTTTTGTCTCAGCATCACAGTATGATAAGGGACTTAACAGTCTGTCACAGGCTTGAGCCATTCGGCCAATCACAACGCACTGGAAAGCTGGCCAATCACAGCACACCTGGTTTTTCAGAACATTAAGCTTTGCAAAAATCAACATGTTTCAGAAAGGCAGGGCATAGAGGAGCAACAATAATGTACAGTATTTGGAAAATAATGTGTTTTTTTAACTTTAAACCATATAAACATATTACATTACACCAAATACACAAAAAATAATGTTCTTTTTAGCAACGTCATATGACCCCTTTAAGCTATACTGAGAAGGAGTAAGCTGTAATGTTTTTGAAATAGTTATTATGTGCTTGGTTTACCAGTGATAGCCTGATATTATTTCCCTACAGTCCTTAAAATGTATATAATTGTATAGAAATGTATATTTAACGACACAATTAAATGATGTATGATGCTGTGACAGCAGAGGTTTAAGTGATTAAGTCTTTTAAAAAACAGCAAAATCAAAGGTAGATGAATATTGTACAGTGAGGTCTATTTACTGGGACATGCGCAATAACGCTTTTCATTGTATTGCTTGTCATCATACAGTAGAGAGCTGCGCTGGAGACAAGAGTCCCCCCGGTTCTGCCGCCTCCAAGCGTGCTCGTACTGCATACACTTCTGCTCAACTCGTAGAGCTGGAGAAAGAATTCCACTTCAATCGTTACCTCTGCCGCCCGCGACGAGTGGAAATGGCAAATCTGCTCAACTTGACGGAAAGGCAGATTAAAATATGGTTCCAGAATCGCAGGATGAAGTACAAAAAGGACCAGAAGGGGCTAGGAATGATGCCCTCTCCTGGAGCACAGTCTCCTCACAGTCCCGTTGCTCTGTCATCCGGTGGCGGAGGAGGGGGTGGGAGTGCATATTTAAGTTCAATGCATTCTCTGGTTAACAGCATGCCCTACGACTCACCCTCTCCAGCATCCTATAACAAACCCCAGCCTAATGCGTACAGCCTTCCTACGTCATACCCACCTCCTCTGAATAACTGCCCGCCTCCCCAGAAGAGGTATCCAGGGACTGGCACAGCCACGCCGGAATATGACACGCATCACCTTCAAGGCAACAACAATTACGGGACACAAGTGCAGGGTAGCCCGGTTTATGTCAGTGGTGGTGGAGGCTACTCGGATTCTTTGGTGGGGATGGGGCCCTCGGTATTTGGCCTGACACATCTACCGCATCCACCTCAAGGCAATATAGACTACAACGGCGCTATCACCATGGGAAACAGCCATCATCAAGGAACGTGCGAACCAAACCCATGCACATTCACAGAACTTACACCGCACTATTCTCAGGAAAGAATTCAGGAAGCGCCCAAACTGACGCATCTATAGTGCCGATACCATGTATTTCTCTCCCAGTCTGCACACATTTGAGCTCCGTCTGACTGAGTTTTCAGCCACCTACAGCTGCGTATGTTTGGTTCATATAGCCTAGTTTTCCTGACATAGCCTCAGGTGAAATTACCTTGTTGTTGGTTTCACTCAATACATAAAATGGAAATTAAAGTTCCTCAAAGCTCAAATGTCATGGCATCATGGGAATATGTAGGCCTATTTAAATTAAGGAAATCTGAAACAGGGTTTTTTAAAGTGTATTTTAAAGTCTTCAAAATTCCCCTCAGTCCAGGATTTATTTTCTGTTTTGCATTTTGCACTTAAGGAAGGATGCATATGAACACGATTTCTTATCTAACAGTCTTATACAGTGTGAGCTCATGATTTGTAGGTCTTTCAAATGTATTTATTTGTTTCCATGGACAGTAGATTGTGTTATTTAGCCCAAATCCTTCAGATACTGAGTAAAGGGAAACCGGATCCCGGGATTCTCCCAGTCATGTCAGTGCTGAAACAAGTGCTAACAGGCAAGACTGTTTATCAAAGGTCAATGTGTTCCAATAATAATCAATGTATGCGAATGTTAATCATGTGTTGCTTAGAGTCGAAAGAGACTGCGATCAGATACTCAAACTTTTATTTGCTCTAATTTTTTTTTTTTATGTCATACATTCCATGCTGCTCCACTTCTGAAGAAATAAAATACATTAATTGACTTCTGTATTTGCAAAAGAAATACTTCTGTGTTATACAAAAAAAAAAAAAACAACAACAGACAATTAGCAATGTAGGCTAATAAGCAGATAATTAGCTTTTTATAAAATTACTGAAATGGATTTGGAAACAGGAGAAACAACCTAATACTGAATCTATTGAGTATGAGTGGTGCATCGTCATTTCCTGCAGTCATGCAGTTTGTGAGAATTGCAAGAAATCCCATCCATTGTCATGACAGTCTTCTACAGGCCTCCAGCAGTGCCTGTGGGAGAAAAAAAAAGTATTTAAAACTCTGAAATGCTCAAGCCCAGCCCTTGTTTAGAACAACAACAGTTCAATGTATAAAATGCAGATGCAACATAAGCAACAGAGAGAAAGAGAGAAATAAACATCACACACACATACACAAAACATATTATTTGAATAATGGTCCAAATGGTCAATGGTCATTAGTAATAATACTTTACACGAAATGACTTTAAAATTAAATGACTAACAGCTTTGTTGTGTAGTACAATGGTTAAAAGCAAATTGCTTGAAAAGAAAAGAAAAGAAAAGAAAAAGCCTATATTTAGCCTATCAAATTACATCACTGTACATCTTAAAGTTAAAAATAAATGCAATACTTGTACCATGTAGTTCCCTATAAAAGTCTATAGAAGGCTATGGCCCTATGGCTTGAGGTTAGTTGGCCAACGGTTAGCAGGAGCTTGCGTGAGACAAAGTTAATCAATTTAGGACATGTTAACCCAGGAAGTGGTTATGGGTTTCATGGGGAAAAAAAGACCATGTTTTCACCGACCTGCACTGAGTGCCACCTCCAAAATTTTTGCCACTTTTCTTGATGACTCCAGAACCCAAACATGCTGTTTAACAATATGCCTTAATCACAATGACATTAACGTGTCCTTTCATTAAACAAATTATCCAATATGAAAGAAACTACCTATTCATCGATAGCAAATTACTGATCCTTGAAAGTTTATGTCTGAGGATGTAAATCTGAAAATGCCAAGTCACTTTAAGTCTGTTTATGATATAGACACAGGCAAATATTTCTAATGGAGCCTTTTTTCAGCCTCTTGTCCTACCAGGATTTGATCTGCTTAGATTAAGAAATGTGTTGTGGGGGCATGAGGCTGTCAAACCTTTTGGCAAATAAGATTGATCACGTGCATGCTTCTAGAACACTTTGTTTAGTATATAAGCACTGGATACAAACGACAAACTAGTTTCCCTTAGTCAAAACATAATCCACATTCTTCCGCATGGGTTAATCTAACAAGAATTGTGATATTGGGCTGCAAAATTTGCAAACCGGCAAAAAAAAAAAAAAAAAAAAAAACCGTAACAAAACTATATTTTGTTTAATCTCAGTCCAAAATATCTAAATTGAGCCAGTAGTTTTGTTTCAGAAAATTACATCACTTAGGCTAAGTTTACATTTTACATTCATTGATTTATCCAAAGCGATTTACCAACTGAAACATAATGGGGCATTTTGTCACAGAGCCAACAACATTCATAGTAGATTTCACAATGCCAGGTTGAATCTAGGAAACAAGCTAGAGTAGAGGTAAAGTGTTAGGCCTATGTGATATTAACAAACTAGAGCAGATGTAAAGTTTTATGTGATATTAAGGTATTTAGTAGCATACTTACTCTAATCCTCACTGTTCAAACATTGCGGGTATATGCTCGGTAACAAAGCTTCCACTTGAAAACATCTGGTATCAGGAAGCGTTTTAGCCTACTTCAAATATTTACTGAGAACGACGTAGATCCCCATCGAAGAGAGCGAGAGAGAGAGAGAGAGAGAGTATCCTTCATAGTTAATTATACAAACTTTTAACTTGCATTTTGTCTTGTACGTTATTTTGTAGATTATTTTGAAAAGGGCTTGATAGAATAATAACGTATTTTATTGTCTATTTCATTGAGATTTTCTACTATCGTTGATGACCTTATAAAATAAGGTACCCCTTAAAATAAGGTAAAATAAGTGCAGAGGAGCTGAACGTTTTTTAAATCAGTGTTTCTTAAGTTAAGAACATTAATTAATAGATTTTCGTGTGGGGGGAGGGGATATGTGATTTCATTGTGTTTATGTGCCATACTAATTGTACAGCTGTCTTTTCATACCAAATGAGGTAGATTTAAAAAATAAAAATCTGTCAGTAGCAGGAGTAACTTATTTGACAAATACTGGAGGAAGACTGATTCCCTCTCATTATTTATGAAACCAACATACAGAGAGAATGCACGTGCCTGTGCAGGAGTGGCAAAAGGGAGGTTCTAATTCTAATATAGCCTACATGTTTTGAGATTGAAGCTTCAGAGCCACTGCCTTTAGCGAACACAATGACACTGATGTATAACAGCAGCGACTTCTCTCTTAAGAGAGGAGTTGCTCGAGAAAGTTCCACGGATTTGTCTGTCAATCTGGATCCTTTCGAATAAACCCCAAAGTTCCATTGGGTAAAGGTAATCATGTGACATTCATTCAACTTGGCTGAATTTTTTTTGGTCCAATTTCAACTTAGTCTCCTTTTAAATGCAATATTGTCGATAGGCGATCCACACACGGGCATAATTAGTTATTACAAAATAATAATAATGTAATTATTTTCTCCACATAGCCTACTTTTTTAACAGAGAGCGAAAACTCGTAGACTTCAACGAAGCCATACTTTCCATGCCCGCGCTCTCGGGCGTATGACAACAGGTTTGCAATGAATTACGAGTTTGAACGTGAGACGGGTTTCATCAATAGTCGGCCATCTCTCGAGGAGTGCCTTACTGCTTTCCCTCCTGTTGACGACTCATTTCAGAAGTCATCAATCAAAAGCTCAGCGCCCACGAACCCTCACCCTCTTATCCTACCTCCTCTCGAGCCTACCATCCCAAGCTTGAGTCTCTGGACTCAGTCACGCCTTGCAGGGCCCCGGCATAATTTAGATGGGGGAAGCCCACTACACGCCAATTCTCTGACCCCGGATTACCCATGGATGCGCGAAAAGAAGACCAACAAGAGAAACTGTCCTCTTATACCAACCGGCTCCCTGACTCCTACTGCGGGAGTCATTTGCTTCTCTCCAAAAGGTGAGTTTCAGGAAAACCTAAGCGAAAAGAGATGGTGAGAATTAAGGTATAGACTAATTAAAGGTCTGAGATATAATATGAGCATAGCCGTACATCTACACATCTCTCCACGCTATGCCTCGTATTATAATCATTTTACGACTTCTGTAAAATGTTTGAATCTCTATCTTAATTCAAATCAGTAAGGTTTTTAAGATGTCTGACGCGTAATGGAGAATGATAGATTACTGTTGTGGCGCAAGGGGCCGCTAAGGCATTCAGAAGATGGTAGTCTGTAGGCTACCACGCACACACTGATGATGCAGTTCGCGGTCTACAGTATTTTTATTGTATTTTATATATATTACAATACTTTTTACAGTTAAGATTATGTTAATGTTGCGATAGACATGGTGTTGTCATGCTCGCATATGTTTGACTAAGCTACATAACAAGTGTTCGTGTGTTCCTTTCTGGACTAATTTTTCAGGCTCACCCGAGCTTCCCGAAGGCGGTTTGTCTAGTGGAGAAGGAGGTTCACGCCGCCTGAGAACAGCATACACAAGCACACAGCTTTTAGAGCTGGAGAAGGAGTTCCACTACAACAAATACCTTTGCCGACCACGCCGTGTGGAAATTGCCGCGCTTCTCGACCTTACAGAACGCCAGGTCAAAGTGTGGTTCCAGAACCGACGGATGAAGCATAAACGCCAAACCCAGATTAAAGACATCCACGGGAAGATAAATCTCGACGAGGATAATGGTGCACAGAGCGACGAGGACGCTTCGATTTGTGGCCTGAGTCATGGTAGATTAAGGGTAGATATAGATTCGAACTCTTTTCAGAACAACCTGTCAACAGTCTCTGGGCAGTCCTTTAATGATAACGACATGCAAACGTTTGAAATGTTTTCTAACAGCTTAATGAAAAGTAGTCTTAAATATGTTTCCAGTCAGTCACCTACTGACAAGGGGACAATAATATGCAATAGTATCCGTTGTGCCAGTCCGGACAATTGCGACATGAACATGTCTGTGCAGGACTTAACCTTTTTTTCGACCGACTCATGTGTGTCTGATGCAGCTTCGCCAGCACTGCATACGTCTCTGGAAAGCCCAAATTATGTTTCAACAGACTTTTATTTCTTTAAGGAATCTCTGACTGCAGCTGATTTACAAAATGCAAACTGCTGATTATCAAAGTGGATCAGTGAACAAATGGAAGGATAAATCAGGAGGTTTAAATGTTGTTTTTTTTTATTAGATTTGTATTTTTTTATTGCAAGATGGGTGTAATTGACGCGACTATATTAACACATCTAAGGTAAGCTATAAGCCATGTGCGCTGTATTTAGTAATACATAATGCATAGGCCTAACTCATTCATAACAGAAGTGTCAGTTTAGAATAGATTACAATTATTTTTGTATCGAGTATGTTCTATGCTGCTTATTTTTGTAAAAAAATAAACATACTTTTTAAATACTAATCTCAAGACAAATTGCTATTCTCAAATAAATAGCAATTGCAACAACTATTTCTAAGTACTTATAAATGTTAATACATTATACCAGTCATAACACTTCAAAAGTAATTAAATTAAAACAAAATAAATTATCATTTACTCGATTCACGTCTACAATACTCTTTGCAAGCAAAATGTTTTGTCGAAAAAAGTCATTCAAATGTGTGTGAAGTGTACAATGATTTGGTAATTTCACATTTTATGTTTCTCACTTGTGTGATTTCCATGTGAAACAATGTTATTAGATGTTATGAAAGAAAGTTAAACCTATGAATGTGCATAAATAATTACTTAGGAAAAAGCCTATTAGGATATGTTGTCCATTGCACGATGTAAATTAATATAACTATATCATTACTCCTACTAGGCCTATATTTGATATTATACATATTCATGTATACATTTTCAAACGTTTCATTTACAATGTTAAGTCACATTTTTAAATCACAAAACCGTGTTCAAATATGGCTTCCTCGCCAGAGCTGGGCTCTTTGTCTCAGACTCCGCGTGGGGAAATGCCGAGGATGTGTCTTTCCATAACGAACTCATAAATCAAAGTCTTTCAGGCAAGCTGACAGGACCAAGACAATCACTGCCTGTGAAAAGTCTGCCCATATAAGTGTTTTCACTCACTGTTTATCATTAAGAAGATTCTGGTTCCTGAAGCACAACCCACATGTAGGGTTAATAATAATTCATTTTTATTGGCGTTTTAACATCCGGCATTAGGATTACACAAAACACTCATAAACTACATAGGCTATTTCATTGCGCGTGGCATACGCTATTTGTCTTAGTCTCATTTGGGGGGTTTTCTTGTCCGTCTATCCTGACAGAAATGATTTATGAACGCTATATTAAAAAAATGTTCAAACATTGTTAATATTAATAAAAGAGTAGGCTAATATAATCGTGATGACAAAAGCATGTTTTTAATTCACATATTTCTCACCCACATTTCCTAAACATCTTCCCCAAATATTGTCTTATGTGAATGTGACAGAAAATATTTGCAAGATTTTAGGTGGTCCTGCTTTTTAAACTTCAAGTGATCCGTATAGTAACATTTTGCTTAAATGCATTGGCTATATTCTTTCAGGTTCTAATTTAATGCTCTGTCTCGCTACAAGATGAAAAATAGCCGCAATAAACAAACAGTATAGTGCATTACAACAGCTGTTGTTTTTCTTGCCTTGTTTATCACGGGCCATGTAAAAAAAAAAGGATGTGTTAAAAAGAGAGGATGAGAAATACTAGGGCGTCAGAAGCTTGTGGAAAGCGCCATTTTGAGGGAAAAAAATTACATTGGACATCTGTAGTAAAATCTCCTTTACATCCAGAGGGGGCGCACGCCCCCCTGCTTCACAACAGGCTAGGGCAAGACTGGGCAACTTCGGTCCTGGAGGGCCACTGTCCTGGAGAGTTTAGCTTCATCCCAAACCCACACATCTGTAGCTTTCTAGTGATATTGAAGACATCGATTAGCTTGCTCGCGAGTTTTTCAGGTTGGAGCTAAACTCTGCAGGACAGTGGCCCACCAGGACCGAAGTTGCCCAGCCCTGTCTTAGTGAAAAAAAAGCACCATATTTATTGTTATAACTGACCACTTTGACCACTGATAACAAAACATCATTCAGAAAAACAAGCAATATGTGACAAAGTTCTGTTTCGTTTTGGCTGGTTGTTAAAATTTCTATAGGTTTTACATGTAAATCGCTTATCTCCACTAAGTTATATCACATGCTTTTTATTAAGACTCAGCCTTATTAATTTATAAAAACCATTCGAATGAGAAGGTAACCTATAGGCTACTGATGGAAAAAATGCAATCAGTTTTATAACCATAATTGTATAATACACAAAGCCAACTCGACAAACGCAGATGACCACAGAAGCATCTCAAAGCAGCGCAACTGACGCAAGATATACAATAAACCAGAAGTAAGAAAGAATTAAAAAAGTAATTCACTTTACATAATTCCCTTTGTTTTTTTGGAACTCATCTTACCTGACGCGTTTCTTCAACATATTTTCCCCACACCAGTATGTTGCCGCCTGGACGCTTTCTGTAAGACAACGTCCCTCCTTGCTCCTTTGCCAGCGAATCCATCCTTTCAGTGGGGAGATAAGATGGCCCTACGTCACGTTTATCGACAAGAGGTCGGCATTTACATAAGCCTGGTGTTTAATGACAACCTGTCAGTGCAAGGCCACTTAAGATCAAGATGAGACAGAACAACTGATCACTGGCTGACCCAGCCCACGTGACTGTCGCTGGTCATTCATATCACCAGCGCGTGGACACTCCCCAATCCACGACTGATTGAAGGAGGCAGAAGGGTGGCTCGGCTCAACCCCGGGTGAGTGGTGCGACATTAATCAGTCCCCGGGCCCAAAGATCTGTCAGTGTGGCAGCCACGCGCAGAGACGCCAAAGAAGATGCCACAATGAGCACATTCTTAGATTTCTCGGCCATAAGTGGTGGTGGAGATGGAGGTGGCGGGGGCTCGTGCTCAGTCAGAGCGTTTCATGGCGACCACGGACTTTCAACATTCCAGTCATCTTGTGCTGTTAGGGTAAATAGCTGCAGTGGGGACGAGCGGTACATGTCCAGTAGATCATCACAAGACGCAATTAACCCTCAGCCACATCAAGTCGGCTCGTACCAGTCCCCCGGGACTCTGTCAATTACCTACAGCGCCCATCCAAGTTACGGGACTCAAAGTTTTTGCACCGGATACAGTCACTATGCCCTAAATCAGGATGTGGACTCGTCTTTGAGCTTTCCCCAGTGCGGCCCGCTAGTTTACTCTGGAAATATTTCTTCCACGGTTGTGCAGCACCGTCACCATCGCCATGGTTCCAGTAGTGGAAACGTGCACCTCCACGGCCAATTCCAGTACGCCTCAGCCACATATGGTCATAGTTCGGATCAGACAAACCTTTCGTTTGTGGCGGGCTGCTCAAATCCGCTATCCCCTCTGCATGTGGCTCATCACGACGCATGCTGTTCACCTCTATCAGACGGCGTGTCAACAGGCCAGACATTTGACTGGATGAAGGTTAAACGGAACCCGCCAAAAACAGGTGCGTATTATTATTATTATTATTATTATTATTATTATTTTGGATACAGTATTTATGCTACGAATGACAAAGAAAACAAATATTGACTTGTTTGTTATTTGAACAAGGTTGTGTACAATTCTGGAAAACTGGTGTGATATAATTAGGTCAGGATTATGCGTGTCCACACTCATTTATCAATCTATTTATCGTCTCTCTTCAGGGAAAGTTGGAGAGTATGGATTTGGTGGGCAGCCAAACACTGTACGCACCAATTTCACTACAAAACAGCTGACCGAGCTTGAAAAGGAGTTTCATTTCAATAAGTACTTGACTCGCGCAAGGCGGGTGGAGATCGCTGCTGCGCTTCAGCTGAACGAGACTCAGGTGAAGATTTGGTTCCAAAATCGGCGTATGAAGCAAAAGAAGAGAGAAAAGGAAGGTCTTTTGCCAAAATCTCAGTCCGAAATGAAGCATGGTCACGAAAACCAGGAGGGTGCATCCGAAAAGTCGCTCTCCGCACCACCCACACCCTCTCCAACGTCTCCAACTGTTGATGCCTACTCCTCGAATTAAAAGGCTCTCACGTTGATCCTGTCCACCTGTAAATTATATTACAGTACTGTTAGTGACTCTCGTGTCAAGGTTTGTGTCAAAATCATCATGTGACATCAGTGAAAGTGTCATACAGAGACCAGTGCACAAATTACAGATTTTGACCACTCATTATTTACCTCTGCTACTTTGTGTTATTCTGTAATGACTGTTAATTGTCTTGGGCAGCTTGTCAAGCACCTAGAAGTAACAAGTTGCCTGTGCATTTTCGTGCACAGTAAGAGCAAATGCTGCACTTTTACACGCCTTTGGCCAGACTTGCACCATTTGTCAAAATTTCTACCTCAAGGACCAAAATAAATAGTGCAATATATTTAAGGGATGTATTATTAAGGGAGACGAATCAAAGGCTTGTTTGGACATACTGACAACTTTCTGGACTGTGCATAGTGTTAACCCTGATGTTCTGCATGTGTTGTGAGTTCTGCAACATGATGCGCAACTCTTCAAAGTTGCCATCCAGTCGTACTGAGTTTTATCAGTCAAAGATGAAGGCTCAAGTCTCCTTTAGAAACATGCTTTAGATCAAGATACGGGTGAATTAAATGTGTCAATTAAAATGTCTCTTAATTACAATTCATTTGAACACTGGTGTTTCACTCTTGATGGTGCCAATGCCTTATATAAACCTCACACAGCCACACTTAAATATAAAAAAATATTTCTGTCTATCCTGAAACTTTAAATAATCTACAAGTTATATAACATATATAACGTTTAGGTACAGTTGTCTGTACTGTTATGCTTGGCTCTTCGATTTGCTTGTTTATATGTGTCAATCCACAGATAATTTGATTTCTGGCTCTTTGACTGATATATGCACCCGCGAGTGGTTTCTTCCTCAGGGACAAAGAGATATTGGCACATGGTAAGCATGTTTATCCACGAAAGAAGATGCACAATACTGGAACGGTCACTCTTGATGACAACCCTATTGACCTGTTAGTTTACTGAAGGGAAACGGAGGACAACAAAAAAGAGAGAACATCGATTAAACCATCTCAACTATCGACAAGCATGAGTCGATCTGAAACCATCAGTGTTCATGACATGTCTGATTTTTCATATCACAATCAGTGAGGCAGTAACATTGCAAAATAACGAGCAAAAGTTTGAATAACGAAGGCTAAACATCACGTTTAAATAGACTAGAAGTTATCTTCTGTCATTTCATCCCGCCCATTCACTCTCTCTCTCTCTCTCTCTCTCTCTCTCTCACTCACACACACACACACACACACACACACACACACACATTCACACACGCATACATACAGCTATATAGGCATGACCAAACAGTTGACCATGAGCACAGAAAATATAGGACCCATTGACATGCTGTCTTTAAAACACAAAATATATTTATTTTAGTTAATAAAAATAAATGATTAATTCAAAGATTTTTTCTACCTTCACAACGGTTTTGTTTGAGCTTGACATTTACCCTAGATCCATCTGAACATGAGGGTTGCGTGTGAGTCTGCATGGAGCCTTAAAATCTCCTGGTCCCTTGGGTGCGTAAGTTCTTCTTTCTAAAGGCGCGACTTGTGTTTGTTTGTTGATGTTCAAAACGATAATCGTTTTAATGTACTTTATAAAACAATGCAAGGTATTAGCTTAGAATTACGTCTTAATAAAATCAAAGGAAAGATAACTTTGCTTTAAATTTATGAATAAGATTTTTCTCTACATTTTCGGACATAGGCACACCTGTGAAGGCACTGAAAACACCGTCCACTATCGATCTGTCGAAGTGACGAAGAATCTAACAGAAGAGGGATCTCTGAATTTAAATTATACATTTATTATGTATTGCATTGAGCTGAAAAAAAGTTAATAACTCGATACATTTATCTAAATAGTTTTATCAAAAGACAAAAAATGTATAACAAAATAAAAATTAGCATTAGAGAAACATTTACCTAATTATTTAAAATTAGAAGCAGAAAAAAGAATTAGAGGAGATAAACGCAAATCAATCTAAAATTTCCATTCTGGGATTTGAATGTCACCCTGCTCCGTCTCTAATCACCAGATTATATATCACTCGTGACTGTGAAAACATATATGCGATTATGTTCTTGTCAGTTTAGGTTCCATACGCCAATAACTAAAACGGGTTATAAAAAAAAATAAATAGAGGAAAGAAAGAAAGAAAGCAAGAAAGAAAAAAGATTGAGAAATGGACATGTTCGTATGTTTATTTTTATTTATTTTTTGAAGAGTTTTTTAAAGGAAACTTATAACCAAGTATTATAAACTGAAATGCTACTTAAAGTTCTATAAAAGGGAGATATGATCGATTATCATTGTAATTACTTAAGTGATACTTTTGTTTATTCATCGAATTATTTAACTCATAATAATCAGGAATTTAAAGAAATATAGAAGCTCTTGACAATCAAACGTCATTCAGTTCTTAAGCAAGAAACTAAGAGAGCAAATTAACAAAAAGAGCGTTCGTGGAAATAGCATATAGCTGCTACAACATAAAAACAGATAATAACAACAACAACTTAATGATTATAATAACAACTTAATAATAATAATAATAATAATAATAATAATTATTATTATTATTATTATTATTAAGTATTATTATTATAAATTATTGAACTGTTGTTAAAACATGTTAGGCTATTTCAAGCACATATTAATTTAAAGACTGTTTTCGAAATCGAGGAGTGATGCGACTTTGCATTGACCTGACCCTCGAAAGAAATCCCCGGGGTCACTGACTGGTCACTTAGCCCTGAGATTATTGTCTATACGATTTTCACACTGAGGGCTACATTTTATACGTTTTAAAAAAAATTGAATTTACAGAGTTTTATATAGAAGCAAGAAACGCCAATTTACCAAGATCATGGCGTATTAGGCTACTAAACGCAATTCCCTGTAAATGGTTTCATTGAATATACTTACAGTCGTCAACACAAATTAATGATCGATATCTGAAGGCCATCACGAATCGGAAGAAAAATACTTATATTTTGACATATAAATTTCATTTTCTTGCTCTGTTTATAGGCAGGTTGCTGAATTATGGTAAACACCTGTTGGTCACATGTGTGGGAGACAGAGAGCATAAGAGAAAAGTTAGCCTGGCCATTTTATGTGGACACTGTTGTGGTTTTGATATTAAAACAAATGTCTAACATAAATATATTTCCCCCTTGTGGACTTACAATTCATTATTTTGTAAACCATTGCTCTAAACCTGTGCTAGTTTTTGTCTAATTCATTATTCTAATTAAAATGTATTGTTCCACTCAGTTATTCTCTCCTGTTTTAATGGAAATTCTGAAAAAAAAAAAACATTCTGCAAAACAATATGGAATAATACTTAAGAAGAATACTGTTTGACTGTTAAAGTATAGGAAAAAATGAAGAATCAACCCTTAAAGCTTTTCTTATGGCCTTTCTTTGATTAATTATAACAATATAATAAATCGCTTTAAGTGTCTCATAATCAAGACAGCAAAATGTTTTATTTGGAAAGAGAATTAAGCCAGACACACACACACACACACACACAGAGAGAGAGAGAGAGAAATACACACGGAT
Source organism: Carassius auratus (assembly GCF_003368295.1). Classification (NCBI taxonomy): domain Eukaryota; kingdom Metazoa; phylum Chordata; class Actinopteri; order Cypriniformes; family Cyprinidae; genus Carassius; species Carassius auratus. Next base: position 6,290,694 of record NC_039286.1, read on the forward strand.
AACAACATACAGACTTAGCAAAACAGATATAGCAAAAATATACTTACTTCAAAGATCAAACTCTGTGACTTTTTATTTTTTATTTTTTAGCATAACATAGATTACTTTAAAATGATCTGATGGACTAGCAATGTCTGAAAATCTTTTTCAATTGCATGATAGGGAGGGAATTAAACTAAAATATAAAACTTCTCTTAAATAATGGTACAGTTATTTTACATGCTTGAATGATCTCATGCTACTTAAATAATAGACATTTCCTGTGTAAAAAAAAAAAAAACCACCCAAATGTCCATCCTTAAACAGCTAATGATGGAACTGGGCCACACATGTAGAAAGCTGAAGAGGAATGCTTTACATATTAGCAGCAATTGTACTCTTAAGATGAGACATGTCGTCTCAAGTTATAAAAAAAATCTTCACTTTAGCGTGAAGCTTCAACACAGCTTTTCTTTGTGTTGTGTTGTAAACCATCCTTTCAGTAAAATGAACAGTACAGTAATAACACAAACAGAATATACACAGAATCTCACTCTCATTGTCATACTTAAAGCCTGTAATTTTGAGAAGAAAAAAAATATGAGAGCAAAGTTGATATAAGAAGAACATTACAGAGGGGTGTTCAAGCAAGCATCATCTAGAAAAGAGGAAGAACTGGGGGGTAGAGAGAGGCAGATAGAGTAAAAAGGACAGAAAGAGAGAGGTCCATCCATCACACTGTCTTAACCTCACAGTGACCCCAGCCCGGCAGCCAATGAGGCACCTCCCTTCTGTGCAGGAGATCGGGTAACCGTGGAGATGGACTGAACGTTTTAGCATGCTCTTTTTGTGCGGTCTGTCAACACCTCCCAGAACGCCATCCAACTTAACTGATGTGAGTGCCACTACTTGATTGAAATGACTGGAACCACAATAACTTTAACAAACAAAGCAGCTTATGTGCCTATAAGGACACGACCATTCATATGAGGGGAAAAAAAGAATATACACATCCACACACAAACTAATATATTTACATAGAACTTATCTGAAGGGTTAGTCTGATCTAAGTCTGATCTAGTCTGATCTAATACTAGATTACTAGATACTAGATTTAATACGAAGTAACAAAATTCTTACTGAGAGTCATAGCGAACTGACATGCTAATTTTATACACACTCAGAACTTGGTAGTAAATTTCACAATTACAAAGAAATGCCAAGCAACACACTGAATTGAATAAACAATCCTGAAGTACAAAGACTCAAATAGTATTTTCTTGTAAAACGAACACCAACGATTAAACAAATAAAAATAAAAATAAATAATGTTTTACAGTACAGCATCCTGATTTTTTTTCTTCAGGTTTTGTAGTTTTAAAATGATAACCCTGCAATGATTTGAAATGTGATTTAAGGAGCTTCTGAATGATATATAAAATAAAATAATATTTTTAAATTGTAAATTTTATAGTCATAATAATTGTGTTGAGAATGGTTTAGGTCTGCTCGTGTGTGTTCTCGCTTGTGTCCTTTCAAGTTTCTATATCTAATCTTACAGTGTGCAAAAAATATGCTGGTCATGTGGAAATACCCTTTCGTGCAAATACAGAGAGAGAGACAAAGAGAGAGAGAGAGAGAGAAAGAGACAAAAACGATAAGCGATGAGAGGTGGGGAAGGTTTCTGTAGTCAGTGTTTCCCTACAAGCAAAACTGTGGTTCATCAGATAAAACCGATTCTGTTTCAAGTTCAGCTCACCTGCACCAATTAGCCCTGAGGAAATAGTCTTCCTCCCTTGCAAAGTATTCATGCACATACACAAAGCATACATACACATGATCAAAATGAAAAATGAAGTTCACATGCCTTTTGACAGGACTACCATTTAAACAGGGATATTTGTGGATTTGGTGCAATTTGTCTGACATGATTTCATTTTTTTGGAGCTGTCAGATATGTGAAGACATACAGAGATCTCAGCTATTACAGGAATAAATGTAATCAGTCTATTTAAAAGTGTATGCTTTTTCAGTGGTCCTTTACATTTTTACAATTGCCAATACACACACACACACACACTAAAAATGCTGTGTTTCAATCCAACTTTGGATCTTGTGGGTTAAAAAATTTCATTTAAAAATTGAAACCAACAGTTGGGTTAAGTCCACATTTGACTCATTGTTGGGTTGAAATAACCCAGCATTTATTAGAGTGATAGTGTTCAATGACAAGGATGACTGCAGAGGTAGAAATAAATTTGTATTATCATTTATACATCATGGTTTTCAAAAACATGTTCTCTGCTCCCTATATAGGCCAAAATAGTCACAATCTCAGTGTCTGAGAAATAATGATATTCGTGTCAGAAGAATGGAAATGCAGCCTGGGGCACGTGTGACACTCAACTATGTTTATAAACTGAAACATCATGTCTTTTTCACACACTCACTCTCACACTAAATGTCCATTATAAAAAAAAAGAGAAAGGCAAAGATAGACAAGCTGTCAGACACTTACAGTGAAGCTATGCGAGGGTAATTATTGTCTGTCCCCTCTAGGCAAAGCCAAGTCAACCTGACACACACCTGCATGAGACCAGACTGAAATGCAAACTACATCTCCCACAAGTCAATAAGTGTTCATGGTTGACTGGATGGCTTGGCTATGGTGGACAGGTTAATGAGCTGAATCATCACCAGGTGCTGATGTACTTGGAAGACAGGATGCTAGAGATATTAAACTGGTTAAGTCTTACAGGTTTAGCTAGAGGAGTGTTGTGGAAATTCTCAATGCAAATACATCTTAATATACAACTAATCTGACTTCTTGACCACAGATAATACAGACAACCTCCAGCTGAAGTCAAACAGGTTTGGAGCATCATGAGGGTGAGAAAATATTATGAGAAAAGAAGATTTTTGGGGTGAACTATCCTTTTAAATGTTTTAATTTCTCTGCCTTTCTGTAAACATCATTTGTGTTTTTTTTTTTTTTTTTTTTTCATGGACTATGATGATCCTCAGCACATATCTACTGACAAAGGACCTTTTCACATTTCCAGTGTCCATAAGCAGACTCCTCATAACTGGGTAAACCTCTACAGTGTTTAGCAGAAACTACAACAAATAGATTTTGTTACATTCTTATTTGCCCCAACGGTAAAAGGAAAAAAATCCATGATAGTGGCCTATGGCTTTTCAAAAGAGGAGAAAATATTGAGAAATCACATTGAGTTTACTTTGCCAAAAGACAGAAGAATCAGAATCAGAATGAGCTTAATTCCAGGTATGTTTACACATACGAGGAATTGGTTTTCATGATAGAAGCTCCGCAGTGCAACAGAATGACAGGCGATAGAACAAAAAACACATAATAAAAGAATATAAAAATACAAAAAAAGACAAATAATGACAATATACAAACTGACAATTGTATGGCAGGTATATTACAAAAAACAGTTATGTTTGTACAGTTATATTATGTGCAAAATTTAAGTGTATGTGTGTTAGATAAATAAGTCTATGTGTATATAAATATAAATAGTGTAGTGTAGTGTGTTCCACAGTTTATTATCAAGTGTTCATTAGATGGATTGCTTAAGGGAAGAAACTGTTCCTGTGTCTGGTCGTTCTGGTGCTCAGTGTTCTGTAGCGTCGACCAGATGGCAACAGTTCAAAGAGGGAGTATGCTGGATGTGAGGGGTCCAGAATGATTTTGCCAGCCCTTTTGCTCACTCTGGATAAGTAAAGTTCTTGAATAGAAGGGAGGGTTGTACTGATGATTCGCTCAGCAGTCCGGACTACCCTCTGTATTCTTCTGAGGTCAGATTTAGAAGCTAAGCTGAACCAGACGGTTACTGAAGTGCAGAGGATGGATTCAATGATGGTGGAGTAGAACGGTTTCAGCAGCTCCTGTGGCAGGTTAAACTTCAAATCAAGTCAAGTCAAATTTGCCATCACTCCCTCAGCTTTTGTATCAGAAATTAGCTTAATTTCATATAATTAAAAGGTAAGGAAACACAAAGTATAATGATATAAATGTACATTCCAAATTTTTGAAAAAGAAAATATAAAATACTTTTCAAGATTTACGATGTTAATAACTTAGAGAACGCATCATCACAGCCTGTGAAAAGCATCCATTTGAATCGCTGAAAGGACTGAGATTAATTTAACTTTAATTAATTTGTCTTGCCACTTAGTTATAGACTAAACTAAAGATTAATCCTGTTTTTTTCCATTTAATCTTACAAATAGTTCATGAGGATGAGTAAACCAGAAATGCTCTTCAGCTATTTTGTTTAGTATTCGACCATAAAGCCTCAGTAGGCCCCTTGTTTTTAGATACTTTGCATATACAGCCTAGGTACATATGAAGATCCTGACCACTTTGGGCTTTTAGGCTCACACCTGTGCACTATTATCTCCCCACATTATAATTTGTGCAACAATGGTTAAGTGATTCCCAGTACAAGCAAGCATTTAATGACAGAGCTGTCTTTACCCTGACCATCACTGCCGGACGTTGGCAGGGATCATTCCACTGGAGCGTGACGTGTCACCCATGTGTCTGTGTGGCCGCTGATGTGATCTTTAGTCCCCTCATGATCTATAGACTGGCATTTTGTTGCTCAGACACCGGACCCCAGCATGCATGCTAAACACTCTGTCAGCCAATATCCTGACAGGAACTTAACGCAGTCACGGCAGTACTGAGACAGGATAGGGAGACGCTGAAGATATAAGCGCCATTAGCCAAATGGCAGCTGGCTGCATAGAGTCAAATTTTATGAAGGAAAAAAAAATCCCCTTAAACTTCATAAATCAGTTTAAACAATAATACATAAAATGCACTTGTCAGAACAGACAAATTGTTTCATAAGTCTATTAAGCATGGGAAATTAATTTAAGCACTGTGTATTGTATTCATGCTTAAAGGGGGGTGAAATCCTTGTTTTCACTCAATATCCTGTTAATCTTGAGTACCTATAGAGTAGTACTGCATCCTTCATAACTCCAAAAAGTCTTTAGTTTAATTATATTCATAAGAGAAATATAGTCTGTACCGATTTTTCCCGGAAAAACACGACCGGCTGGAGGCGTGACGTGTGGGCGGAGCTAAAGAATCACAAGCGCGCATAGGCTTTTGCGTTGAGAGCGTTTGGAAGTTGTGACATTACCGTGAGGAAAAAAACCATCATCCAAAACAAACCATGGCTTACAGTCAGATTCAGCCGTTTATTTATGATCCAGAATCAGATACCGAGGCTGAAACTGAATGAGAGCAGCAGCAGCAACGACTCGCTCCGAGCGGGGCTCGAACCCGGGTCTCCGGCATGGGAGGCGGACGCACTAACAAGGAGGCAGAGATATTTTAAGCAGTTTTACTCACCGCCTGCGGTTCCAACACACGATCGTGATCCTTTTTCGTTGGGATTGCATCATCCTTAAGAAATAAACGATACACAAATCCGTCATCAAACTGGGCCTTGTTTGTAAAACAAGCATCTTAGAAATGCAGGGAACAAACATAAACACTTGCACTCCGTTGATGCTCTGTAAAAATAAACTCCATCCACTGGTCCCTTAATGCTGTTTTTTTTTGGTAATCTGTGCAGGGTTGTCTTGCCCTGGCAACCAAAAACACACTCCTTTTGTGACATTTCGCGACGCTCTCGCTCTGATCAGTGAATGAATGTCTGTGCTTAGCCTCTCAGTGCTCTGCTATACAGGAGCGTGTGCTCTTCCGGCAGACGTGCCCGTAGGACCCATATAAGGAAATTCTGCTCCATCTAACGTCACACAGAGCCATACTCGAAAAAAACTTTCCGAAACTTGTGACAAACCGGAAGGGAACAAAAATACTCCTTCAAACGTACAACTTAATTTTTGAAACTTTGTCCATGTTTAGCATGGGAATCCAACTCTTTAACAGTGTAAAAAGCTCAGTATGCATGAAATAGCATTTCACCCCCCCCTTTAAATACAAAAGGAGGATGCAATGTAGCAGAACATGTAGGGAATACAATCAACCCATAATTGTCCTGATCTGAACATTCTGAGCTGAAAATAAACATTTGTATGTTACAGATCTATATGTTTGAGATTTTAGATTAAGTGAAGTAACGTGGCACAAGTTGTCTTCTGAAATGTCTCATTGTTTTGGCATGTGTTTTAAAACAGCATTCAACACTAAATTTATAGAAGTTGAAAATACATTAGCCGTCTATTAAAAACAAACAAGCAAATCCAATCATGGCATGTACTGAAGAAACTGAACACCACTGACTATAAACTATAAACTATAAACATTACCCCGTGTCTGAAGTTCATTGAGGCTGTTGGCTGTCTGTCAACCGATTTGCAATCCAGATAGCTGCAGTTACAACAGAAAATATTATAAACATACTATTTTGTTACAAAGAAGAATGTTTTACGTAAAAGTTTTCTCTTTACTTATACTGCATTACATAAATTAAATAATTATTTATAGGATATACACAATATTATATCACTTTGTTTACATAGCAATTCATGCACAAATTGTTTTGAATGTGCACTGAAGACATCGCCAGCCGACGATCATTACCCAGAAAACAGAACGCTTCAAGACGAGTGTTCAATATGCTTTGTGTGATTCTTCTGGTAACTTATTCCAAACGTTCAGCTTATTCCTAATGTTCCTAATAAAAAATATTAAATATTACAAAATCATAATAATATATGCACATAATAAATGATTATAAAAAAAAAACATAAATTATCATTTCCAGAACATTATAAGGAGAGTTTATCTGTCACAAAAAAGAACTGATAAAGAATGTTCTATGTTTTGTTTTATTTTTCGTAACCATAAACATATTCTCAAAACACCCTGGTTAAAAAAAATGGTTAGCTTTGGGGAACAATAGTGCTGTTTTGAACTGTTCAAGTGACTGATGACTAATTGTATTTTTAAGTATTTGAACATATATCATAGTTAATCACAATGCATTCACTACAATCAAAATACAAAAATCTTGAATTGTCTTCCTTTCTTAAATGCATATATAATGACATTAGAAGTTTCAGTAATACAGTGCCTTGGAAAGGTATTCATTTTTTGTACATTTTTTTATGTCGCTGCCTTATGTTATAGTGCTTTAAATAACTTTTTTCCCACACCAATCTACACTCCATACACCATAATGGCAAAGCAAAAAACAGTGTTTTAAAATCTTAGCAAATTTGTTAAACATAAAAAAACACAAATGATTCCATTGCATAAGTATTCATACTCTTATCTGGGACAGATGAAATTTAACTCAGGAGCATTCATATCAAGACTACACTTTGAGTGGAGTTAACCTGGGACAAATTCAATTGAATGGATATGATTTGGAAAGGCACAAACAGCTAAAAAAAAACCAAGCCCTGATGTCAAAAGAACTGCCTGTAGAGCTCAAAAACAGTACTGCATCAAGCCACACATCTGGGGAAGAGTTCAGAAAAAAATTTGCTGCACTGAAGGTTTGCAGAAGCATATACTCTCCATTACTCTTACTGGAATCAGTTTGAAAGAACCAGGACTCTTCCTGGCCTCCTGGCTAAACTGAGCAATCGATGGAGAAGGGCTTTGGTAATTTGCAAAAAAAAAGCACCTAAAAAACCCCTAAGATTGTTAACCTCAATTCTAAGCATCATGTTTGAGGGAAACCAGGCACTGCTCATCACCTGCCCAGTAGCATCCCAACAGTAAAGTGTGCTGGTAGCAGCCTCATGCTGTGGGGCTGTTTTTCAGCAGCAGGGACTGAGGGAACCATCAGAGTAGAAGAAAAGCTCACTGCACCAAAATATTGAGATATCCTAAATGAAAACCGAGTCCAGGCAGAGCGATCAGAAGCTAGAGTGGCTTATAGACAACACTGTGAATGTCCTTGAGCGGCCCAGCCATAACCTTAAACTTTATCCAAATCAAAAGTTTCTGGAGAAACCTGAAAATGTGCGTCTGCCCACATCCAACCTGATAGAGCTTGAGAGGTGAAGAGGTGAGGACAAGAATGGCAGATAATTGCCAAATGCTTACGTGCAAACTTTGTCGCATCATTCCAGAAAACTTGAGGCTGTAAAGGTGCTTCAACTAACTACTGAGTTATGAACTAAGTACATTATGAAATGTATATATTTTGTTTAATATATATATAATTTATGAAGTTTTGACAAATCTGTTTTTGCTTTGTCATTATTGTGTAGGCCTATGGAGTAGATTGATGTAGAAAAAAATAAATACTTTTGCAAGGCACTGTATATTGCAATATACTGATCCTTTAACTAATCTCTTTTTCTATGATTTTGTATTTGGATAAGGGGTCGGAGAAATGGACAGGGTGTGTGTCCTCTTCAGTACCTTTGGGACCATCTGTCCATCCCCCCAGTGACACGTCCATAGAACTGGGAAGTCATCTAAATGCGTGGAGGTGTGCACACACATGTCTGAGCAATAGGTCAATAAAGCCCTCATCAGGGATTCCTCGGCTCGAGCGTTTACATAAACAGCCGCTTAGTGGGATTACCACTGTGTTAGCCTGTTAGCTTAGCGATGTAAACAGCGGTTTAATCCATTCCCAATCTCTCAGGAGGCTGACCAAGATCACTGAGATCCCATTAGGTTAGGATATTTTCCTATCATCCTTAGGTCACTGGTTCACACCACGATTGAGAGGGCATATTAAAAGAGCCTATCTGGGAAAGGCAATCATTTTGTAGTTAAAACAAAGTTTAAGTAGAAACATTTGCCTTTGTTCACACCCCTCAGCTTTAACATCTTAACAATTATAGGGCCTTGCATCATGCATCTAAAAAAGAAGAAATATATCCATACATTAATATACAAAGCACATGCAAACATTATATGCAGCAAAAACTACTTTCTTTACATAACAAACATACATTTTCCCATCATAGATGATGCTGAAGAGGAAAACAGTTTCACACATGATTATAAAGTATAAGGGAGCAGTATCTGTTTAAATATGCTTAACTTAGCTCAGTGTGTTCTCCCTGCTGGGTCCACAGTTTTCATTGTTAATACAGTACTTGTGGAAGACAAAATAGCTCATGTTCTCAAGACTGATATTGTGTGGCAGGCCAAACAGGACCATCTTAATGATTGAAAGCTCTTAAACTATGCACTGTACAACCAACACCACACCTCTGAAACAGTTTCAAATGAGAAATTTTTTTTTTCAAAGTCTTGCAGCCACGTATAATGCATAGATGGAGGTAATAGGTTTCATACATTTTGGTGAGTTACAGTGTTGAAGTTTGCAGCTGGGATGTCTGATGCCTTAAGGGGCATGTCTCATTTCAACCCTTCTTTTTCTTTGGAATGATTATTCGTTGATGTGGTTTTCATGCACATGAAAAATATCTCTTTACTGTAGCTACTATACTTTGGAGACCCTTGTTTCGGCCCATATAAAGTACTTGGCTGGGAGGAGTATACAACATTATGAAAATGAAAAGACATGAATATGCTGGATTGTCCCGTGTTTTCATTAACTAATAATTTACATATAGTAATATCAATATTCAGTGCTAAGACTAAGACATTGTATAAATGTGACCGTAATAAATTGGAAGATTCTATCATCCTCTCTCTCTGTCTCTCATGCTCTCTTTCTCTTGTTTAACAGGCACGTTCCACATATTACAGCTCTTGACTACAGTTATTCATGACCTGGAATGCAGACTGCATTTCAAAGTTTGCCAACCAGCCCGGAGCTACAGCTGCCCTTCCACTTCCTTTTTTGATCAAAGTATATGTAAATGCTTTGTTGTGTTTTGCCAGTTCTTAGATGCTTTGTTTGTGTGCATGTGTCCATGTGGGTTGTTTTTTAAGGACGATATCCAGTGCACCCAGGGAACCACAAGAGGTCATCGATATAGTAGGTCATGACCTGAACAAACATTTTGTTTTCTGTATTTCCTTTCCTCGAACAATACCAATTGACAGAGACACAAAGCCAAATCACATCATAATACAAGTTTGATATACAAATAAATATTATTTAATCAAATGTCTTATTCCAGCCTATATATATATACCTGGTATACCAACAATACCTGGTATACCATCAAACCGCAAGAGAAGATCCTAATGTTGTTGGAACATTAATATTCTCTCAAGAATCTTCTTCTAAAACACAGCAGACTGGAAGAGAGCACAGTAAGAGAGCACTACTGCCTCTTGTGTTGACAAAACAGTGTAACAACAAACATCCTTTGAATGTGCTTGCATGTGTACTTTGTAAATGAAGCATCCAGTATTTTATGCTCCATATAAATAGTGCACGTCAAGTGCTGCTAAAGGTAACATACATGTAAGTCGGATGTGTCTATAATCTCAATCTCATCAACAAACAACTCCTCTCACCCATAATATTATTTGTTGTTTCTGAAAGCAATATTGATATTGGCTTCATAGAGGTAGACACCTTGATGTTACAGAACGGGATGTTGTCTTTTATGTGTGTGTGTGTGTGTGTGTGTGTGTGTGTGTGTGTGAACAGGTGGAAATAAAGTTAAGTTCAAGGAGGGTGTGTGTGTGTGTGTGTGTGTGTATTTGTGATAGAGAGAACAAAAACATAAGAAAATGCAAGAGATGATAATGTGAAATATAAGATAAAACATCACATATGCTGTAAAAACAGGACTGAATATAATTATATAATGCAATATAATACAGCAAGAATTTGACAGAGATTTAGGTATAACATTTCAGATTGAGTTCAACAAGCCACCCAATAAACTGAGCTATAAAACACACAATTAAAGCTGCCGTAGGGAACTTTTGACGCTCTAGCGGTTAATAAACAGAACTGCTTGCGTCTTGCGGAAGAACATCGTAGCCGGAACTACTTCTCTCTGTTTATGTCTGTGAAGAATCACAAAGGTACTGGGTTACTCCGCCGTGGTATCCCCGAAGCAATCTAAAATAGTCCGAATATAAACACTTATTATAGGTGCACCCTAGTGATTCAGGACAAGCCAAAAACACGGTTTGGAAAATGGATTCATGGTGTACTCGCTTATTATATAAATTTTTCTACATTTTGAACACAAAGTTACGGACCGCAGCTCTGATTGGTTGTTTTTTACCGGGAGCGATGGAGTTTCTGCAAATGGCAATAGGACCACTGGGAGGAGCCAGAGGAGCTTGACTTTTTCCACAGATTATCTGTCTCGTATTCTACTGTCAGGACATAATGACAGGTTTAATAAATATGTAAAAATATTTTTTTTTACAAAAGTTCCCTACAGCACCTTTAATATGCTCACAGTCTATTCCTTCCTAACACACAAAACCAAAACTCTGACTTAAGTGCAAGGACACACAGAGGTTGTAAAAAGACTAGTGTGAAGGTCTCTGTTTATATTCCAGCTTTCCCCCACATGTAGTCTATAATGGCTTGTGTGTGGAACGCATACGTTGGCTCATACTGTGAAGTGACCAGCTTATGTTTTGAAGGCATCCCACCCCACTAGGTTCACACAGGGGTCAGGCCCCAGTCCATGCTCTCGTCCCAGCTGTGACAGAACAGTGCCAGGGCATTGCTATGGCAACCTGCCACCTCTGTGCATTTACACAAACATAACATACAGACAAAAGAAAAGGAACACAATGATTAAAAGGATGCTTCTAAAAAACATTAATAGTTTCTTAAAGCTCAAAACGATAAGCAAATCACTATAATTCTGTAAATGTATATTCTGTGATAGCAACACAAATGGCTTCACATTGCTGCTGATACAAAACAATCTGTCTCATACACACAAACCCAGCACACTGTCTAAATGCCCCTTTACACCTGTCCCAGCAGATTGCATGATATCTTGACAAACAAGTTATTCTATTTGTCTATTTGTGGTGGAAATAAAACAGATGGTGTTTTAATTTCAACAATTTCACTTCTCTAACACAGCTCTACTGATATTTTAGATTTATATATAAAATTACACACTTTGCCAAAATGGCAATTTCACAACTAGACTGTGAGGATGAATGGTTCAAACCTCACAAATATTACTTTGTTTTTCTTTCTTTTTTAGTAACGCAGGTGCTGTTAGTGCTGACCCCTACAGGTGTTTGTTGTAATGACATGAATGATTTAGTGTTCGACTGAATGAATACACGTTTAAAAAAAAAAGAGTATCTAAAATGCAATTTCTTTACTGTAGTATTGCTCAGTTTGTGAAACAAACTGTATTCTGTTTATATTCACAATAATTGGTTTTATCTTTGATATACAGGTTGCTCAAAATACATAATTCACAGCAAATATTTAATGATTACAATGCTTAAGCAAATTATATAATGACTTGTTAAAAATGATGCTAATAAGAATAAGAATAAGAATAAGAATAAAGGAGATTAAATTTTTAATGAACCATTTTGTCAGATTACATCATTTTTCTTTTAATCAACCACTGAGTCAAATGCACTGGCTTGTAAAAAGTATTGGCACCCAAGGAAGTTTTTTTTGTTTGTTTTTTTTTGCCAACATTTAATTCAGACTTGTCTCGATGAGGCAGCATTTTTACATTTCAGATTCTCACATAGTCCCTCCGTAGTCTTATATTAAAACTACTTCAAAGGCTGTAAGTCACATGAAATGCCAGAGAACAGGAGGCAGCCAATGTGAGGAAAGTCCCAGAGTACACTCATAGCTCTTCTGGTTGTCAGCAAGAGTGCTCTCCTGTCTTTGAGTGTGTGTGTTTGTGTGTGTGTGTGTGTGTCTGTGTGTGTCAATGTCCAATGTTCAGCATGAATCTTAAATTATTCATCATGTCAAACTCTCCTCTCCCAGGCATCTTTATGGAAACTGCTGAGCAAGAGCTTTCACCTATCCTCATGGACACCCTCTCTCTTCCTCTGATGAGTCCACATGTCTGCCTTATGCTCCTTAACATACTAACCTTAGATATTTCTAAATAAAAACATGCGGGGAAAAAACTGCTTAACCCCCATTTTGTGTTTTAGTCATTTTGACCCCAGAGGATTTTCCCCCCAAAACATACTAGTTAATGTTATCGCATTGGACAAACTTACTAACTGTCCTCTTTGTATAAGCTCAGATCAATTAGGTCAATGACTAATCGGTTCAAAAATAGAAATACAAGTTAACAAAAAGATTAAATACAAGAATGGGTGAAAATATAGCATAATGTTAGATGTACAAGTAATTTTTAAAAGGCCAATGTTTTTTGACCATGAATTCCAAATGAGATTTTCAGCACAGCACAAGACATGAATCAGCCTAATCTGGTTTGTTGGTCTTAAACTGATATCCCAGTCTGGGCAAGTTCAGCTGGTTCAGCTAGACCGCCACATAGTTTCCTAGTTCTAGCAGATGAAAAGTGCACAAATCCCCTCTAAAACCACTAGATAAAACAAGCAAACCAACTGGGAGGATGGTTTAAGATTTTTTTTTTTTTTTTTTTACAGCAACCTTTATCATATGCATCACCATTTTTAAAAGTTATATGTTTCAAACTGAACTTCAGAGGGCAGTTTTTGAGAGAAAACCTGTTTAACTATATATATATATATATATACACACATAGGCCAGTTTTTCTGGTCTGCAACAGCAATTAAATCCTTTCTTGCATATCAGAAAAACATTGAGAAAAGTTATAAGGAGAGAAAGATTGAGAGACAGTAAAATGGCACAGTTGAGAGGAAGACAGAGGATGAGTATGAAGCCTATAGAGATCAAAGCACTGCAAGTTCTTACGTACATCTTCCCTGTTCTTACACCATATGTGTGTGTGTGTGTGTGTGTGTGTGTGTGAAAGAGAGAGAGAGAGAGAGAGAGAGTAAGTGTGTGTGAGAGCATGTGTGTGTTCCTTTGTGAAGTGTGTGTGTGTCATGGGGCCTCTGATTCTGACATGGCTCATACATCACAACTCTGAGTGTGTGTGATTACAGAGGGAGGTTCTGAATGATTTATCGCTGGGCTTTGAATTCAACGCTCCAGACACACACACACGCACATGGACTACAACTCCAAACTCTAACTCAGCCAACCTCCCACATACAGCACACACCTGTCCAGTTTCTCTGTGGACCAGCTTTCATATAAAGGCCTCATTGCATATGAGCACAGATGCATGCATACATGCCCATAGGAGCACATACACAGCTGTGGATAACACAACCAGGAAAAAGTAATAAACCAATGGAAACTACAGTATATTTCTATATTTAATGTAAAACAAAGGAGATTTTGTCCAGCTTTGAAACACCCATTTGTCTATTATGATCTGTTAGGTTTATGAGCTTAATTGTGTCTGGATTTGTTCTTAATTTACAACATTTAAAGGTTACAATATCAATTCAAAGGTCAATTCTCAGAGAGTGCAAAATATATAATATGTAAAATATAATGCCAAAATATACACTTTTAATGCAATGTAAGTAGGAATATTATGGTTAAAATTCAAACTCAAACTAAAATTAAACTCATTAAAACACTTACTACTTGAAATAAAATAAACATTAACTGAAACCAAATGTAAACAACTTTTTATTAGTTGCAAGACTGATTCATATTTTAATGTATTTCAACATGACATGATAAAAAAATATTATAGCCAAAATTAGAATTAATAAAACTCAACAGACATTTATATAAAACTACTAAAAATGACAAAATTACATTATTACTAAAGCTTAAAAAAAATAAATGGAAAATATAAAACTGAAAATGGGCTAAATATTAAAATAAAACAAAAAATGTATAAAAAACTATAATAGTATCTCAATGATACTACCGTAAAATAAATTGAAATGTAAGTTGCTTCAGATAGAAGTCAAATACATAAATGTAGAAGCATTTTTTTAAATGTTATTTATTAAAAATTATGTATTATTCAAAATTTAAAAAAGGCACTATTTATAAAAATAAAAAAAAACATTATATGTATTGATAATTTTCATATGTATGTTATATATTAGTATATCTTTTACCTCCAGGCCTGGAAATGCATTTCTATTCAAGGACAACTGTTTAAAGCAAATCAATGGATCATTTGGTCATCTGGTCAGTCATTCACCTGATCTGTTTGTCAATACACTATAGAAGGTGAGGAGGCAAAGCACAAGGAAAATTCAAAAAGTTCAGCGATTCCACGTGGTTTATACACATGCGGCCTGAATAGCAGGAGTGAAAGTGTGTGTGTAATCAAGACCATACTTCTTGTTTATGCCTCTTGTATCCAGGTCTCTAATTAAGGCCTGGGGCTCTGTCACTAATGAACACTGAAGTAATTAACAAGCGCTCTGACAGAGCAGCGAGATGTAGATGCTCTAAATGTGTGCGTGTGAGTGTATATGTGTTCTATTGCCATAATTAAACCCAGGGGTTCTAATTAGCTGATTAGCTAATAACCATCTTGTTCAACAGGAAATATTATACAGAGAAAACACACACAAAATGTCTTTTGGATGTCGTGACTGAACATTTCAAAGGCTGGAGCACTTGAACTCTGAAACCTCAGCATGACTCAAGACATAAGTATGTCTTTTTGTAAAACAAATCCAACATCTAACAATAATGAGCTATTTTGTAATTGTTTTGTAGCCAATTTTATATAAAGCAAGCGCTTGGAATCTTTTTGGACTCTCTTCATCTCTTCAATGTTCAAGGTTTCTTTATTAATACCCAAAAGTAAATCTGTTGTGCAGACAATTCATAGAAACATACCATACTATATCATAAGAGAAGTGAGGACCATTGGCCTGAGATTATTTAATTCAATGGGACTACTATTTTTATGGGACTGGGATAATGATAATGCCTATGCCGGTTAGGTACACGTTGAAAATATAAGGACATTTTAAAAAAGGACTTAAATGACTTGCACAGTATTTTAATAGTTTGCCACAGATATTGTCTGGACCATGACTCTTATTTAAATTAGAGAAAGAAAGAGCTGTCAAGATGAAATGATGATTATCATTGAGTTTGCATCTCAATTCCTCAATGTCCACTATAAAATCAAACCGATCAAATCTTGCATAAAACTGATTTAGAGCATTTTCAAGTTCACTCTCTTCTTCCAAATTGTGTGTTTAACTAGTGAGCATGAACAGATGTGTTCAGGGATGCAGAAAGAAATCGGCATAGTTATTAAGAGATTAAAATCCCATCTCTGGCAGACTCATCAGCAGCAGAGATGAAATCACTAAGGTAATGTTGATATGGCAGAAGAGCTCCTGCGTGGCTGCTATGATTGAATGTGATTCAAAATTACTTTCCTCATCTTTTTTTGTCCTAAAAGTGCCAGACATGTAAACGAATAGAACTGTGGTGCAGATCAACAATCTTTTGACACCTTCATTGGGGTACTGAAGACTATTCATTTTTCTTCAACATACTATAATTACATATTAAGCTTTTTTATATTTACTAATATAACAATACAACAGAGTGGAAGGACACAGGAGAAGTTATGAGGCTAGCAGCAAATTACATTAAACCAACTATATCATATAAGTACTTTAGTAGCAGAGACTTGCTCTCATTGAATCCTTATCAACTGACTTATAAATGGGAGAATCCTCTTCAAATATTCTTTAGGTACATTTGACAATTAATCATTTATATTAAACCTAGCAAGGTCAGATGAGTGAACTGACTTTTTTGTTCTGTTTCCTCAACTTTCTCATTTTGTCCCTATGGAGCCATCCAAAAACATAATCCAGTATCTCAGTGGCATTATTGGACTGTTTTTAAGCACAGCTTTAAATAAGTCATTATAAGGCAACCAGGCAAACCAGGTCACAGCAACACCCATTCATCACCAGTGACTTAAGATGATAATAAGCGCTTGGAAAGTCTTTTTCTATGGTTTTCCATTTATACAAATGTTACAATTATCAAGAAAATATATTAAATAAAAGGTCAAACCATGTCACTTCAACAGATACAAATACCAATGCAGTCCAAAAGTTTTGTTTCATTAAGATTTTTTTCTTTACGTATTAATGTCTTATCCTTATCAAGGCTGCATTTATTTGATGAAAAAAAAAAGTTATAGTGAAATATCATTACACTTAAAAATATTTTAAAATGTAATCTAATCTTGTAATGGCAAAACTGATTTTTTTCAGCAGTTCTTCCTCCAGTCTTAGTGTCACATGATATTTCACAAATCATTCTGCTCTAATATTTGGAGCTCAAGAAAGTTTTATTGTTACCAGTTTTGAAAACAATTGTGCTGCTATTTTTTTTTTATATATGGAAAATGTTTTTTTTTTTTTTTTTCAGGATTCAGTGGTGAAAAGAAAGTTCAAATTAATCTTTAGTAACACTATAAATGTATTTACTGTCACTTTTGTTCAATTTAATGAGTCTTATTCTTGCAAATAATTAATTTGGATCCATATCTACAAATATGTAGGCTATGTTTCATGATAGTGTACATAATTCAGCTCTCCCAATTTAAAGTAGAGAATATATACAGCTGAATATAATTTACCGGATATATATATATATATATATATATATATATATATATATATATATATATATATATATATATATATATATATATATATATATATTACTAAATCCAACCATGAAATTAATGTAGACTTTACACTGAAATATTAACGATATGCCCAATAAGTTTTATTAAAAACCTAAACTAAGCATGTTTTTTAGGTGCACTACCCACATTATATACACACTACATTCCAATATGCACTATATTTGTATTAACACTATATTAAACACAATATTTGGACATTGTGTGCAAGCCAGAAACTTTTGTCTTTTGAGAGCTGTAAAATTCAATCACTTGTTAATAGCAAATGAAAGTGTTTTAGTCTAGGGGCCTTTCAGTACTTCAGTAATAGGGTCAGGGTGGATGTCAGCTGTTGGTCTCACTTTTTATGCCACTAAAACCCTAAAACCACAGAAGAAAGACAAATTACTGTGTTTATTCCCATAAGAAGCCACTGAGGAAGAGAAATGGACGGTTTTATTTCAGCAAGTCTCACGGAGGAGAAAAGTTCATTACATTCAACTCCACTGGAAACCACAACCGTCTGAAAAATGCAGTTAGAGTTGTTTATTGCAACAACTCTATCTACTCTATCTACACACACACCCACACATACACACATTGTGTGTGTGTGTAAAGTTGTAGACCCTATTACTGAAGTACTGGTGATAGCTTTGGATTCATTAGCAATGCAGGAAACATCTTAATTAATCTTGATGATGACAGTGTGACTGTCCTTCCAGAAAAGTCCACATCGATTCATAAACAAACTGTTGAGATTCATAATGAATGATGCAGTGCTGCAGACGTTAGCATGTGAATAATTAAATAGTTATTTTTTGAGATTGTGAAATATAAGAAGATAATGTTATTGGTCCTAAAAGTGTGATTGTTTTGATAAATTTACTTTTCTTAGATACCACTTTAGAAGGAAGTTTCCTTTTAGTTTTTCATTATCATTATTGCTCTTTCTGTACCAGAAGCATACTGATTTATCAGTATGATAAGCCATCATTTCTGTTCAGTATGGATAGGAAAAGCCTCCAGCAACATGACTAAAATGAACTAAAAAAACATTTAACATCATGATTCCAACTGAGATAATAATTCAATCACATGTAATGTAGTAAAGAAAATGAAAAAGTCTTTTACTTTTTAAAAAGATACAGGCACTTTGAAAAACATTGGCACGATTTGGAAAAATGCTATGCCCTTATGAGTTATAATCATGATATACAGTAAGAAAATTGTATTAAATTAACATTAAAACAAAATGGGGAAAACATTGTATACAAGTGAGTTTAAAAACCTTTAGTTTTAGCTACAAAGAGAGAGAGACAAGATAAAGAGATTATTGGGACAAGGCTTTACAAAGTAAGCCAATTTACACAAGCAATCCTGCCTTGAATTAGCAGGTAATGACTCAATTAGCTTTCATTTTTGCACAGAGGAGATTTGGCTGCATAAATTAACCTGCATTCATCGGCAAAGTGTCAGTAGCAAAGGACAGCTCACAAATACTGCAGCCAATCTCTGTGACTGCCGCGACAGCGCAATATAGACGTCCGGCCGGACTTTGTGTTTCAGCCGAACGGACCGGTGTCACTCCGAGTGTGACACAGGAACGGCAGGGGTGCCCGGGGGACAGCCGGTCACCGATGCCCTGAAAAGGTCAACTTGACAAAGGCAAAGTCCCATCGATCTGTCCCGGGTCCAGCCAGTGGAAAATCAGATAAACTTAAGACCACTCATCGATCCTCAGATACACAGCACAAATGTTGGCCCAGCTCAAATATCTTCACGGTGCATATCATTAAGAAGCGAGTCAAATTAAGCATCACTCTGTATAATATGAAGTGTACTTTATGGATACGACAAAGAACTGAGAAAACAAGAATCCAAACAGCTGATAAAAGCATCACAGTAATCGACAAGTAATGCAAGTAATCCTCAAGCTGCATGTTTGTAATAAGCAAATCTATCATGAAGACCTTTTTAACTTCAAACTCTGTTTCAGTGTAGAAACAAACTTGTCTACATCTGGCCTAAGGGTAAGTACATTTACAGCCAATTTTTAACTACTAGTTTGAAAATGGAAAAGAAAATGAATCTGATGAACTGATCTATTTCTATGTGTAAACACAAATTACCAGATGGTCAGAAACTAATGGAGACGTTCTTATTGGGACAGACTGTATTTCAACTACAAGTTGGCTCAAGCCAGCAAAGTTTATTCTCTTCATTAGTGCTCTCCATATGTTCATTTGGAGCGAGAAAGGGGAGAATTTGTGGAATTACGACAGGAAGCCTGTGCGTTCAACGGAAGAAGCTGTCTGCATGCTGACCACTGCATTACTTTTATCAGTCCTCACACCTTTGTCTTTGTCAGTGCATGTGTGTCTGTGTATAACTTTGTAAAGGTGGCTGATAAACTATTTCTCTGTGATGCATGCAGGGCAAAGGTGCACGACCCTTCCTGTCAGTCTAACGAAAGTCACATGTGCATTATTTTTCAGCCAGCTTCTGTAATCTGCACAAGAGGAAGAGTCTGACATTGTGTTGACGTGCATGTGCCTGTGTGCATCCTAGATTATTGTTGGTTTTCTGTATACACATAAATTACATTTTGGGGAAATGACAGCATGAACTTCATGGTAACACATCAAGGTTACAGTCACTGCATTGCACACACACACACAAACACACATGCCTATAGAACATCTCACATGACTAGTTCAGAGCAGCTGGTGCTGCAGTAATTTAATCACAGTGTCATCACTTCGTAATTATGGCAATTAACAGGACTTATGAGTACTTGTAGGTCTGTTTTTATCCGGTTTGAGTATCAAACAATGAGCAGAATGGCAATTCCAAACACATAAAACACAGATGTGTTTGTTTAAAATGGTGTGCATAAGAAATTTAATTTCTAAAAATTAAAGAGATCCTACCCTTTGCCATCCCACATGATTCTGGGTGGAACTTTGACCATAAAGATTTCATAAAATGGAAATTTCAGTTTAAGATTATTTGGTTTATATCTATTAGCATTGAAGCCATATATATGCTACTGTACTCTCAAAACTGGATAAACTTGTTAACTGTCACCCCGTCCCGTATACGGGACGCCTACATTTACTTCACTATATTACAATTAAATCTAATCTAATCTTGACAAACTATATATCGTTGGAAAGGTCTAAGACTCCCAAATATATATTTTACTAATGTTTTTATGTAGGAAAAGTAATAGATTAATTTATGACAAGAGTGCACCCTCAAAAATCTACATTATAACAGGAGTTCTGACCTTTGTTAAAAAAAAAAGACTTCTTTGTTGCCTTTTTCTCTATCACATTTTAGAAATCATCAGAAATTATATATCAACTGAAAACTTAAAATCTCAAAATTCACCCTTTAAAACCCATTTTAAAATCAGACATTGCATTACCATGTAAATGGTACATCAATATAATGTTACAAAATGTTTTCATTCATGAATTATAAAAATGTAAGTTTGGATCGTGCACTATAAAGTAAGAAGATAAAACAATACTTTAGCATATATGTGCATTTGAAATTTATATTATTTTATATAAAATATATTAACATTATCATATTCTGTGAAAATGGGCTGAAAAATGTATGACTCCTTCAGCATTGCATAGATTTTTGTCCAATCAAATGCCTCGAATAAAAATGTCCCTCTGCTCACAACTGACCTGCAAATAGCAAATAAAGCTTACTGGCAAATAAAAAGTAACTCTTTGATATCCAAATTAGCTATTAATTTGCACATACATCATCCCATTAAAGAAAACGTGTTTAATAATATTCAGTCATTTTGTTAGCGTATATTATTTTAAGATTATTAAAAAAAAAAAAAATACAAAATATGAACAACGAACAATTGGGTTTTTTGTTATGGATAATTTTATTATGGATCATTACCACACAGTCTATAATATAGGCTGTGTATAAAATATTTTTTAGACCTAGAGTATTCGAGATCAGATTTAAAACATCGTGATTGGGTTTTCACACTCCATGTGAGAGTTATCACATTCTAAATGGCAGTAGAGTTAGCGGAACACTGTCAGTTTTTTCAATCATCATCTTCAAATTATTATAGTCCAATAGATATAAACGGGCCATTCTCCTATCATATCGTGGCAGCAATGTCTGGGCGCGCTGTGAAAGACTGAAATTAATGGCATAGTGAAAAAAAGTGTAATAGGCTATTCCTTCCATAAGGTTAAGTGTTTGTAATAGTCCGGAGCATTTGTTTATTGACATACCTCAGTTTAAGAACCTCATTTAAACGATTGCAACAGCCTACTACATGTCGGAAGCGATGCATTTACTACATCGTGGCAAACGGAATTATAGTTTGATGTGAGGTCGGGCATCATCACACTCGGAGGCGCGCATTGAACTTTTCACCTGGAGGCGCGCAGCGCGCCCCCAGCGTTTCCCCAGTCTCCGTTAAATGTAGTTGTGTGACACCTTGTGGTTAAAGGGAAGAGAATCATGGTGAAAATGGCATGCAGTTGAATGACTGTTATGGATTCCTTCACTATTGATGTCACATTAGCAACAGTAATTCGAGATAAATTGTAAGTTAAATATGTCCATTATAATGATAAATTGCAGTATTCTTTGTTTTGTTTGTCTATGAGTTTGACCGAATAAAAATACTACGCTCTATATAATTTTCTTTCCAATCACTCTCGCGCGTATAGTAGCCTATGTATAATCTATTGTCATGTTTCGTTGTCATTTTTTTTTTTTTTTTTTGCCAACTCCCTTCTCTCCAACAATGGATTTATAAAACGATTATTGGGCAGCTGGTTTCAAGGTTTACTTTTTCTTTCTTTTTTTTCTCTTTATTTCTTTATTGTTTTTATTTTAGATGCAAATCTGCTTCGTTAGCTACTAATAGGCTACTAATATTTTTATTACTACTAGCTTATGTCTATGACCCTCCAGATACAATGAAACCAGGACACGGACAGATAAATAATACAAGAGCACTCAAGAGAATTAGATTTTGACATGCGCAGACCTTTGTCAATTTTCCATTAGGTGGCACTAGAGATCTTATATTGGACTATGAAGATTTGTCAGCATTTAGATTTTAGAATAAAGGCTAGCCTACTATCAGGAGCAATTAACTAATTCAATAGAAACAGGTTTAACCCTGTCTTGATTTTAGGTGGGTATGATTAAAAACAAAACATTAATAATTATTCTATGGCCAAATTAAATTTAAGTTCATAGTTAATGTACTTATGTCTGAATTTAGCTATTTAGTGTAACAAATTCCTTTAAACAGGATAAATGGTCTTCAATTTAAACAAAGAATGAATATTTAAAATGACTATGAGAGGGGGCTCAGTAGCTGAACATTGATATGACATGTGTC
The DNA here is from genome assembly GCF_003368295.1 of Carassius auratus. Classification (NCBI taxonomy): domain Eukaryota; kingdom Metazoa; phylum Chordata; class Actinopteri; order Cypriniformes; family Cyprinidae; genus Carassius; species Carassius auratus. Next base: position 6,313,648 of record NC_039286.1, read on the forward strand.
CTATGCAAATGAGAGACAGATTCTAAGAGTTCTGTGAGGGTCTCGGTTTGATTGCATCATGTGTCTCTGAATGACTTGAAAGATGTGAGTCAATGATGCAGGCAGGAGCACTGAACTCATTCGCCGCTCACATCCTGTCTGACAGACACTCTATCATTCTGACAGCTGTCGCTTTATCGACTTCCGCTCGGCACACACACACATATACACACACACACACACACATACATACACACACATACATACATACACACACAAGCTGCCTGGTGTGGATGAACGATATGGATGTTGGAAATAGGCTACTGTAGAAATAAAATGGAACTCTGCTCATGTTATTTGCAAATGTTTATGTCTGTGTGTAAATGTGCATCCGTGGGTTTACTTGGCTGTAATTTGAGGACAAATTTGTTCCCACCAGATAACATGAAAAAAGAAAAATTCTTCCCTTAGGAACATCATCAATAGCAAACATTATTCATACAATAAATGAATACATATTTACAATTCAAATCTATAACAATATCTATTTACATGTAATTTACATGAACCTGTAATAATGCTGTACGATCTATATATATATATCTATGTAAAAATGTCTAGCTAATATATATTAGGGGTACACAATATATTGTGATCATATTGATTATCAGTCACTATTACATATTTTATTTATTCAGTCTGTAAATAGTGGATATTTAACTAATAATTTAACAACACTGTTACACGTTATGTTTTGCAAATCTCAACATGAATATCCCTTTTTAAATGCTGTACATTATAATGGTGTCATGCCTAAATTCACTTACTGCATTTGCATTTAAAACAATAAATTTTTAATACATGATATATCAATATTAATTGTATAGAATTTATGTTTATATATGCTGTATAAACAATAGAAGCCTTTGCTATGCACTCTTTTAAACAGCTTAGTAAACACATGTGTGTGTGTGTGTGTGTGTGTGTGTGTGTGTGTGTGTACTTGTTTGTGTAAAAGACAGGCTGCTCTACACATGGAACAGGGGGCATCAGACTTCCAGGAGCCCTTTGGGCCAGGGGTCTCATTCCTGTGTCCTGCACTCTTCCTTCCTTTTCCCTTCAGTCTTATTTTCACTTTACCTTATGCTTTCCCTCATGTCCTCCTGCCCTAGCTGTCACTCTCACAGCTTTCTCACTCTCTCCTGGTCTATCTCTTTTTATTCTCTGTGTTCTTTGTGGCTCAAAGAGAGAGCACTGTCAGCACGGCAGAAGTTAATGCTGCACCATTATAGCTCTGCCACCCATTGGGGGAGTCTTCCAGCTGCTGACAGGGCAGTTTTATGCCTACATACTCCCTCTGTGTCTGAGAGAAGCTGCCCTCTGAATGACATTGCATACTCATTCTAAATGTATTATGATAATGAGCTACAGAAGAGTACATTGTAATTATTTTGACAACAGCAGGGGGAAGCAAGTTATTAAGCTCATTCTGTTGCCTCTCCTCCCCCTCTGTCCTTCTTTCTCCCCATATCTTGCTCCTCTTCTCTCTCTGTCTCTCTGAAAACATCAGTTTGAAAAGGTTTAATCAATAAGAGCAAAATACACACATATTGCTAAAAAAAAACACTGATAGCCCGCAACATGATGTAGCGTTTGTGTGTGAGAGCGAGAATGAAAGTGTGTATGTGTGCACATTTAAGTGTAGCGTGATAGATGGTCGACAGGCTACATGGCAGCTCATTTCCTCCCGACTGACAGAGAAAGATGTTACGGAGTTGCCACAGCAACTGCAGCCTGTCAGCTTGACAGACAAAAAGATCTCTCTCTGTCTCTCTTTTGTTCTCTCCTTCCTGCTCTTTTCCCTTCTCAGGTAGGTGATGAAGTGCTGTCTTGAATCAGAGGATGACAGACCGATGGGAGATTTAAAAGGCTGCTGTACAGCCTAAAATTCCTATTTAAACTGACCCATGAATAATGCATTCATGTGCACTTGCCTTCGCAGACACACACAAACACACACAGAGAGAGAAAGCCTACAAGCTCTTGTCTTAATTAAGCATGGAACGTAGTATACATTTGCAAATTTAAGTATGCCAATTATTTCTTCATCACAATCACATCAGTTTTTTCCTTTTTGTGCAAAATAAGGCCCATGCTGGTAATGGTGGCTAACTTTATGCAGCACATTTATTCAGAAGCTAACTGGAACATATGCTTGTATGGCTGGAACATCGCTTTTAATCTTCAGTTTTTGTTAAAGCATGTCATATATTTTATTAAGCATGCTATGATGCAAACAAACTGCCCATGCTTCGATTATATTTCCTAGGGGCAGGTCTGGCTGCAAATGGTGTTGGTTCTACCCCTTATCGCTGCACAAAAACCTTTTGGGACTTAGTATTTTGCTGCAGGTGTGTGATATTTACATGTGATGTGATGCAGAGAATCTTACCTTAGGTCTCACTGCAGGAAACTGACCCCTCCTCTCTTCCCCCACATGGCCAGTGCCCTCTACTGGTCTGGTAGTATTTCATGTTCTTCATTAGAGCCTCTCTAAAAGACCTATTTGTCTTTTTAAGCTCTTTAAAATGAACATATCGCTAATTGCTATTCATCTTTCAGGCTTAACATGTTCTGATCATATATTTAAAACATTTTTATAACTTGTAATTCATGTCTCAATGGATGTACTTTTGGTAGCCTACTACAATTAGAGGAATTGTGCATGTCCTAATTGATATCTTTGGCTCTTTGGATGCGATTCCCATAGCCACATATTTCTGACATGGAAAATGTCAAATTGAAAATTAAACCATTATTGTCCATCAGCTAAACCACTTTTATGCGTATGTGTATTTTAGACCTAATTTTACTAAATGTGACAACATTTTCATGAATCTTAATGTTTCATAGAAAATGTTGTATTCAATGCAGTGAACACACTTATCATAAAGCGTTTGTTCCGCTCAAATGCAGTCCTAACAGGTCCATATAAACAGGTTACATAAGTGAAACCACCAAAACCTGTCCGACTTTCACATATCTGACCCTAGTTATAATTCATCTTTATGTAGGCCATCATCTTAGTCGGCGATAGGCCAAAAAAAGTAGCCATAGCCTGCTGCCATTTCACAAGCCCCGATATTAAAAGCCTTTTAATTATTCGCTGACACTACGTAGCCCTAAAGAATATGCCCCACAACCTCTAAAGGCCTTCGGTCATATCGCCACGGTCATGAACTGATTTCATATGAGCACGCAGAGACAATTAAACCTCATCTGCCGCTTTGCCTATCTGCTGCGCGGGGCTTCATTTAACGACCATTTGTCTCCATGATGGATTTCCTATTTTTACCGACAGCAACCGAGTCGAGGGACGCGTGAATTATAGATGTAGGGGCTCAGCAGCTTGCGGTGAAATACTGTCACGGTGAAGAAGAGAGCGAGGGCTCCTGCGAAAAAAAAGGAAAGTGGACAGCGGCTGTTTTTTAGCTCACGTTTCTCGTGAGGAGGGCATTTATCACCGGGGTTGCAGGAGGTGATGTATCGTCGCGAGGGCGAGCGAAAGAATGGCAGCATAATTATGGCATTAAAAGAGAGGCCGGACACAAAGCGAGAGGACCGTAATTTAAATTGTTTTGTTTCCCTGGAGCTGAATCCTGCCCTTGAGTGACATACTGAAATTGGAAGCAGTTATTTATGTCTTCACACTAATTGGAGAATTTAATAAGGTCTCTGAAAGACAGTCTCAATTTCGGCTATTCAGTAGCCTAATAGATCGTCTATCCCTTCCATTTTAAATCTTCTCTTCTCTTCTCTTCTCTTCTCTTCTCTTCTCTTCTCTTCTCTTCTCAATCTGTTTTTAATTTTTTGTATCTCTTGAGTGATGCCTGCCATCAGGACCCAACTGTGCAGCCCAGCCCACAATGAACGTCATTTCCTGCATTTGCCAAGGCTTTCATGTTTATTCCATGTAGCTTGATGTTAATCAAGAAATCTCTAATTGGACTGGCTGTTCTGCATCATGTTTATGTGTGTGTCCATATCTCATCATGAATCTGAAGTGAAGCGAGAGAGTTATTAGAAAGCAGAGGGGGTAAAACAAGGAGAGAGCAGAACAGATGGTCCCCCTCGCCTTTCCTCTCTACATCCCTCGGCCTCTCTCCCCCATTAGTCACTCAGTCGGTGCTATTCCTCTGTCCTCTGTATCCCTCTCTCGCTCTTTCTCTCTTTCATTATCAAATATGAAATACGATTACATTCTACTGCCTTGCAGCTGCATCATGCACACTTTTATTAATATGTTTCTGTGCATGACTAACAGCCATTACAAGTCACTTTGTTACATCATTAACTAACCATGAGAATAATGTTTGTCAATAAAAGCCGCTGTAAATATACTTGTATTCATTGGGTACTGTGTTATGCAGTGTGAGGAATTGCTCATGCCAAAGAGGAGCTGTAATTTAATATATAACCTCTTTAATGAGCGTTGAGGCGGAGTTCAACTTCGAGATAATGCTCATCGGTTTTCTTTCTTATTCAAGGAAAACGTAAAAGTGAACAAATGTGCTATCATCTGTCCTAAACACTGTCCTGAGACCAGTGATGAAAAGCAACCAATAAGTTCCCAACCTTAAGTACTTAACAAGTAAATTATTCTTAATCTGCTGCTATATATATATATATATATATATATATAATACTACATGTTTAATACATAATCCTGCATATGCAATATTGTGAACATTTGTGGGGTCCCTGCCCAAAGCCGACCCATTTAAACCAGCCCTCTTAAACACTAAATCCTTCAAAGTAAAGCGTTTGATTTCTCACTGAGTCTCGTTTTCTTTGCCTTTTTATTTTATGGGTGATTTTGTGGGGTATATCCTGCATGTCAGCACACTCCTGAACTCAGAGCTGTTGTCATAGCAACAGAAACCCCACCTGCTCAGTAGCTGTCAGCCCAAGGTTAAGAGCCAATAAACCAGAGAAACATAGCAATTACTGCACAATGTACAACACATGCACACGTACACACAAAGAAATCCATCTGTTCCTTCTCCCCAGTTGATCAGTAGCAACTGGGTTTGGATTAAGTTCACCCATCAGGGTCCATTAAGGAGTGTTCATTTAGACCTGTTATGGTAGTTTAACCAATGAGCACCAGGGAAGACTTTATGAGAGGTTTGTGGCAATGGAGTGACCGCCATGTGCTATTTCAAAGCAAATGATTAACATGATAGGTAAGGGTAATCGCAATGGGATCATGTTTTGATGTAACCTTAAAATATGATACACCGATCATAATACAAACATAAGAACTAGAATAAATGTATTTAAAAACACCACTAGCCTTAAACAGATTAAAGTCTTGGCATTTGAAGCAAACAAACTATCCATTTAAAGTGAATCTTTAATCTGGCCAATAGGCCTCGTGTAGTTTCTGATATTGGGTATAAAAGGGCAGATTTGGCTGATTTATCACAGTCTCTGTTTTACTTGATGGTTAGCTCAACGGACAGCCAGTATAAATGGCCAATCCTTGTCATCTCGGATATCGAAATCAGATGTGGCAGTGATTGGTGAGCTGAGTAGAGAGTATGAGCATGTGACTGTGCTTGAGGTGTGTTTTATTGCTGTGTGTGGGGAATGATTAGCTGGTGTTGCACAGCGAGAAGAATCCAATTCATTCAGTTGTTTAATCCATCAGCCCGAGCTGAGTTCTGATCACCGTATTGACGGACCGCAAGGCAGTGACAGCCATTCAGTGGTAATACAAGACTCTGCTATTGGCCTCTGGGACATGGCACTCATTTAAGTGGTTAATATTATAGAATAATAGAAAAATGAAGCGAAAAATGACATATCATGTTTGAAGAGCCAGTCCAATCAGAGAGAAAGGATCCTCCTAACTCTATTGTAACCCATTTCCCTATGGCTCCTTCCTACCAGCCATATTTCGTCCTCCCTCTCCCTCTCTCTTTGTTTCTCTAAGCCTCCATTATCGGCTGTGAGGAGTCAGGTAATCAGTGCTGATTAATTCTCTTTATTGTTGGTCGTTTGTCTACAGAGTCTGCGCTGTCTTTTCCGCTCAGCTTCACTATGAAAGAGCCGGTGATAAATGACCATCTCTCCCCTCACCCAACCCCACTATCACCACAGCAACCCCTGCTCTGCCTAAGTGCTTTTGATTACTGACCCATGACTTGAAGGTAGAGGTGGCTTTTTGTTTTATTTCCTAATGCGACAAGTTTCAGCCCCCTACCTTGCCCTTAAGGACTTATTTGGTGCTCAGACACTTTATACGCACATTTACACACTCCTATAGATTAAACAGGGAGACAAGAGTGATAATTAGATGTCTGTATGAGTAATTGAGGCATTTAACAAATGCTTGGTTTTTGCATTCATTTATGATTATGAACTTATATTGACATATATACATATATAATAAAAATGTTATATATATTTTTTATATTATATACAAGTTGTAATAGTTAACCTAATATATACAAAAATGATCAACACATCTAATGTTATTATATAGTGTTTGTAACCATTTATGATTACACATTATATTGAATGTTAATATGTCTGTCTTTCCATCTATCTTACATTTTTAGTCTAATTTTTTGTATTGGTTTATGATTACATATTGTATACTATCGAGATATATATATATATATATATATATATATATATATAAAATAACCAATCATTAATATAACGTGTTACGTGTTTAGTTGACACCACAGTGATGGTGATTGGTAGTGACAGAGATTAGTGAGGTTTTGTGAGTCTGGTGATCTGGATGACAATACAGAAAGTGTTAATCGGCTGCTGCTAGACGCTGATGAATCTGCGCCTACGCAGATCGAACAATCCCCCAATCAGACCACCAGTTTCCACCAAACACTTCGGTCAAAAACTTCATCCCTCATTTATCGAGAACTTAATCTCTCTCTTAAACAACGATTAGATACAAAAAAATGCTGTGTTGTGAGTGTAGAGAGGAGGAGAGAAGAAAAAAGACAGTCATTTAGCATGTGTGGCAGGTTAAGTGCAACATCTACCCTTAATCTTTCAAGCAAGTAGTCCGTAGAGGAAATGTAAACATGGTTGTATCCAGCTTTCTCTTATGCACCAACGACCTTCCCTTTTTCATTGTTGCTCATATATTGATTTTAAATTAAATAAAAAATGCAATGAATATAACTTCAGTAGCCATTATCATGTGAACAATAAACAGAAACTATTCTCTTTCTCTATTTGCAAATTTATTTAGCATTTAGGATTTTATTTAGATAATTATCATCTGAACCAGCACTATCTACATCATTACATTTCAACAAATTCTATTCACAGCTATGACCAAAAAACATTTTATTCATTTACCAATAAATCACAATAAAAACGTACTTAATAAAAAAAATCCTCACATTTAGTCCTCCCCACTCATTTTTAGCAATGTTAATAAGAATTTTTAAGAAACATTTAAAGTAATAACTGCCACCTTACATTTTTAAAAATCTGTTAAACAAAAGCACATCTGTACAGATGAAAATGCTGAAGCGTTTTAAGAAGCTTCTTTGTCAGGCACACATTAAACAGTGTGTACCGGAGTGTCAAGAAGAACTTGTAATTCACATTTTCTAATAGCTTTTTTTTTTCTTTCCAAGTCAGCCCTTTAGTATAGGAGAATTATTTAATATGATAACCACAAAAAAATTTAAATAAAAATCTCCATATTAAAAAAAAAAAGAAACATTATGGACAAACATGACATGTAATAAAACAATAATCAAGACCTTTTTTTTCTAAATATCCATCCAAATATAACTCTGGAGGCTCTAAGCAGCAAACTGGGCAGCAAATCTCTTTGACGGAGTATGTGTGTGTGTGTGTGTGTGTGTGTGTGTATACATCTCTAGAGTTCACATAACAGAGTGCACATCAAGGGTTACTGGTTGCTAGGAGATGAAGACAGGCTGCTACAGAGTTCTCCCTCAGGGGTTGTGGCTTGAAATTCATGGGAAAAACTTTCATTATAGGAAGAGTCTTCTTCCACAGATGTGGCACATCCTATACTATTTCCCAAGCCAGAGGATGTTGTACTGCAAAAAAATAAATACATGAATATTTATGGTTTAAGTTGCAATTTGTCTATATATTTATATAATTATTGTATATAATTTTATTTAATGCCATGTCAGCATCTGGGTGTATATTCAAGGTAAAAACTCAATTCCAATAATGCAAATATCACATAAATACAATTAAACCAAGCAAACAAACAAACATAGCAAGTCATATTAAAGATTTTTTTTTAATTAACATCAGGAAAAATCCTCAAGTCCTTAAGTGAACTAACTTCATAAAAGAGCTTTCTACTTCTATTAAAACCAGGGCAGTCCAAAAGAATAAGTAGAATAGATAGCGGTGTCTGGCAGAACATGCATAGAGTTGGCTCTTCACATTTAAGCAAAAATGCACGAGTCAGTCTTGTAAATCCTATACAACATCTGGGCCAATTGATCAAATACCACTTGATCAAATCTGGTTTTAGGTAAGATATATATGTGTGTGTGTGTGTGTGTGTGTGTGTGTTCTGGCATGATTTTAGATGCATAAAGAATTTAACATGCCAAATCTATCTAGTTTATATAATCTAAACAACACTGGGGTGTTATTATAATGAGACAGAGCCACACACCTTTCACAGTCGGAGTCACAGCATGTTTTGCTGTCTTCTTCTTGATGCTGTTCCTCTACAGGGAAACGGGTATACCCGACACACCGCTGTATTGCCTGTGCAACTGTATAATGCGTCTGTCCCTGTGCACACGCGTCCATTTTTGCAATGCTCAGAGAGGACTGCAAGAACAGGTGCAGCAGACTGTCTGACAGCAGTAATGGTGTCTGTAGAACTCTATGAACACAAACATCTAAATAAAAACCTGGTGGTAAGGCTATTTAAAGAATCCACTTAAAAACATTAAAAAGATTTGGTGAAAAAAATGTTCAATGTGACAAAGAATGCATAAAAGGAGAATAAAAAGATTAAACAGATAAATAAGATATACAAAAATTCTAATTGATTTTTTTCTTCTAATTAATAAAACATCTACATTAATCTAACAAACACTGCTTATAGTATTTAAAACATGCTAAGCTTCAACACAGATTAAAATATTTTTAAATTAACAAAATAACAATTTTAATACTGTCAAAAATACATTAATTTCTAGATTAATGTCTATAATTTCTAATCTATTAAATATAGTGAAAATGCGTATTTTGTGTGGAAACAAATGCTTTTGGTTAGCGTAATAATAATAATTTAAAAAATAATAATAATCGAAAAGTTTACAGCTGATGCATCTCATGGCATCAGCCACTAGATGGCAAAAATACTGCATTTCCTTCATCCCAATCTGAGATCATTATGAACCGACCAATATAGGACACTAAATGCATGATTTTTTTTCTAACCTATTTTAATCAAGTTAATTGCAAATGATGACAAAGAGTGACTGAAGAAACTCACGCCTCAAGAAACTGTTGCAGCCCCTGCATCCGCTGAGTGATCTGGAAATCACTATTGAGTTGGAAGAAAGGATTCCCGGGAGGGAGTTTAGGTAACTTTCTACAAAAATAGCAAAGGAAGGGAGAGATACACTTATATCAATAATTACAACATCATACATGTAGTTACTTGAAATAAAAACTCTTTATTATTAATTATTACTCAATTTTTTGTAAATAAATATATAATATTGCCCAGAGTATAATGTCTTCAAATGCTAAAATACAATACTGTGTTGCCCAGAGTGTGATATCTTGAAATTACTCACATAAGGACAGCATTGTTCTGTAGTTTTTGACGCAGCCAAACAAACTCACTATACCTCCTCCTCACACAAGAGGTCTTCTTTTGGAAACACATACTATTTGTCTATAATAACAAATAAAAAAAATGTTATCCTAATGCTCTCATTGGTTAACTTTTGACACTGAAAAAATAATTATATAGGCAGAAAGCCAAACATCAATCAGAAAATAGAATCTGAACAGCAACATGCCACTGTAGCACAAGGTAAACATGTGGCTACTGCACTCACATGAAGACAGATCTCATAGGTTATGTATGCATGCCAGAAATCCTCCTTGTGTACCTGAGGATCTCGTACCCATACATTTATAAACTCCTGCAGATATAGAAAAAGTAAATGTTAGCGTTTATGATCTGTGAAGTGTTTCAAATTGAACACGGATGTGACTAAGCAAGAAAGTGTGCTTGAATTTCTTCTTATGAGTTCCAGTTTTCTCCCCTTTTTATGACCAGTTTGATTCAGACTCTGCCCTTTTACACACATTTCATGCTATCTGGAGTTTTGGAGGGTATTTGTCACCAATTTGTAAAGTGCAGTTGGAATTTCTCAAATCAACACACTTTGTTTCATCACAGCCAACAAACTTATTTGAGGTCAAATGAAACACTTCCCTAAAAACTGCTAACATATGCAAGCCATATCAGCTGAACCTGATCTGAGAGAAAGTCACTTAAATTATTTTTGAATGAAAATATCACAAAATATAAGTAATTTAATAAATAAAAAAAATAAAAAAATTCACCAACAAATGAACCAGAAATGACATCAATGGGCGCATTATATACTACCAGTTTCCTCTTTAAAAATTCCAGACAAAAGGAATGATGCACTTCAGTTACAAAGTGTCATTTAAAACTTGTTTCCACCCACGATGATTTGCTTATCTTTAAACAATCAACTGATCATTGATCTAAAAAAAAAAAAAGCATTGGGGAGAAAAAAGTAAACATACTTTTTAATCACTGCAAATACTAACTTAATTTTATCAAAACAGACTTAATTTGCATTCAGATCTATTTTTTCATGTCAGAGCACCAATCACTACGACTAAATATTTTACTGTCTGCCCACAGAGTCAGTGTTTTAGCTGAAAAATCAGTTTACTATATAGATAAGGACAGCTGAGTTACACAAAGCTAGGGATGCACAAATTCAGTCCTGGAGGGCCGGCGTCCTGCAGAGTTTAGATCCAACCCCAATTAAACACACCTGAACCAGCTTATCAAGGCATACTAGAAACTTCCTGGTAAATGTGTTGATGCAAGTTGGAGCTAAACTTTGTAGGACACCGGCCCTCCAGGACTGAGTTTGGGCACCCCTGCTGTAGATGAACAGAAAAACATATAGAAAGATGAAAAGAACACTAACCTTCTTTTCCATTGCAGAGACTTGACTGAAAAAGAAAAAAAAAGAAAAAAAATTTTTTTTATTGTCGCGCTGCATTTCATGGCAAGATCAATGTATTTAATAAAAATAAAAAAATTGTAGTAAAGGTATTAATGAAAAACAACAACTGAAAAACATACTTTGTTATTGTTGGATCATTTCACTACTGTGTTACTTGGATTGTTTCGATTCTAATGCACTAAAAACAACAGTGTAAACTGTGATTACAGATCTCAACAAGACAATGAAAAACATTTTTAATCAATCTGCCATAAATCAATTTGTTACCAAACACTTTACTGAATAAGTGGTTAAAAAGCAATGATGACTTTTCATTACTATTGAGCAGAGGAGTTGCACTGACGAATGGGTAATGTTAGACATTAAAACAATAAATCAATCACAGCAAACCCAGATATTCATGTTGGCTCCTTCAATGAAATCAGGCTTTGTTTTCCTGTGTACTGTATGTTTAACAATGACATGCTAAGTAAATGAGAATCATTTCTAAAGGTGAACCATGGCAGATCAATATCACTTACTTGTGAATCCAAAAATGAAAGTCCCATCAGCATTAATCCAAACAAACATGCCATCAGAGACTTTAATTTATACTTAATTTATAACTAATTCACTTTGATGATAACTTTATTACCTTGAGTTGACTGGAAATCCCACTAATTGGCCAGGAGACAACAGCACCCTGGACTGAATTTACAAGATTACAGCTACTCTGACCTGGTTTTGGTTATGTTTTTAAATATATACATATATGTGTGTGTGTGTAGGCTTTATGAGAAAAGAGAAAACATATATTCTAAACAACGTATTTGTATTTTGATGGAAAATAGACCAATGAAACTTTTTTTTTGCGCTGAACATAACCACAAACATTTTATTTGACACATGCGTTTTAATACATATGGCTACCTTTAAAATAACAAGCTTGACTAGAATGTTATATTTCATAAGCTGCAATCAACGCTGGAAACGTTCAATGACCGCCAAAAAAAAAAAAAAGAAAGATTAGAAATGTATGCTACGGCTACAGTTTCCATTCAAAAGAACGGCAGCTGTATAAACAACACAAAAGTTTCCCCACTCTACGGTTTCTTCATTATATGATACACGTTATCCTGTTACGTTATATATATTGGGATAGGCTACCGTTATTATGTGTCCTCCCGGTTTCTGTCTGTGTGTATTGTCTGCCACGTGGTCAGGTGCTGCTGGAACTTGATGTGATTGAAGAGGCGAAGAACAAGATTCGGCTTGCTGTGAGAAAGGAAGTTTTGTTCCACTTCGCAGTATTTAATGGTGCGCATGCGGTTCCGTCCGGCTCTCAGTTTTTGTTTGTTTGTCATGCAGGTGCGTTATTCATTACCCAAATAAATATTATAGTGATAACAAACTATTATTAAATAACAATAAACAATATATAAGTTTTTTTTTTTTTTTATAAGTTACATTTTTGTTTAAAGTAGACACCACTATGACTCCTCCTCTCTAAACCTGACTGAGGCTGATTTTAGGACCCTCTTAATAATAGCTCGTTTATGATTTCAGAAATTTTAATAATCAGGTAACATTGTTATGACCTTGCTAAGGTTTTTTTTTTTTTTTTTCTTAAAAAAATAAACTATATATATGTTGACATGCTAAGGCATGCTGTTCACCATATAACTTCCTCTAATACACCCAGAACTTATACTGGACAAAATGGGTCAAGAATCCTATGTTTGGTCAACAATGACCACATAAACAAAAAGCTAATTCGCCCTGGCCATGGATATCCTTCAAGGCATCACATTTAAGTGGTTTTATTCTACTAATGCTCCACATTTCATCTGATCTACTGAAGTATCTGTTGTTACCGTGACAATGTAAGTACAGGACTGCAAGAGCAAATGGACGTATAAGGACTGACAGTTCATTACTCATAATATAAAGTCATTTACATAGAAGTATTTAAAAGGCTGGTAAAAAAAAAAAAAAAAAAAAGCAAAAAAAGCTAGTAAAAAAAATATTGTAAGGAGAAATAAGTAGGACTTCTTTTTATCATTTCAGTTTCATTTTTAAAACGTTCCAGAATTATGGAAGGCAAGTCACACTGACTGTTACAACAATGTGTGGTCTGTGGGCCATTGCACATGACAGAGAGAATATTTTCAGCTGGTATCAGTGGTGTATTTTATTAAACACATTCTAAATAAACATACCCACAAATAAAAGTTATTTGAAGTGTCCAAAAACTAGCACAATTTTTGTTATTTTGAAAAACTATTCTTCAACACACACACACACACACATGCCAATCAAAATCTTCATATATAGTATTAACAAGAAAGGTTAAAACATTTATAAACAGAGTTTTGGAATTTACTATCATGTATACAAATATGGACAACTGTTATAAAATTACTTTAAGATAAAATAAAGATAAAGATTTAACAATTTAAAAATCCAGGATTCATATGTAGACTGTGTGACAGAATGGTTAACATAAAGGGAAAAAAAGTATATTATTCTAACCAATAGCACATTACTGATGTAGTGGGCAGCATCAGAGATCTAAACAGCTTTTGGGTTCTGTTTATTTTAGATATATATTTATTAGACTTAGCTTATGTCATATAGCTCACATATAACACTTTCATATTTAATATAGCTTTTACCTTTCATTGTCTTTGTCCTCCATGTGTTGATGTGCTTGGCTTGTACTTGCAGTGTCGCTCTCCTCTGGTAAGAGTTGACTGCTCTGCTGGTCTCCGAGTTTCTTCTGTTCGTTTGTTGACATAGTCTATCACATGAAACATTCAGCTATTCTTCAGCCTTTTTCTGCTGGAATTACTTACGGAAATGTTGCTAAACATGCACATATATTAAGTCGTGTCTTTTAAGCATTTTGATCCTGGTCAGTTTCTTTAATTTTGCATTTGATGTATTTTCTTACCCTCTCGGGGGAAATCCACGGTTAAATGAGAAACTGTTAACTTGCATAAGTGTGTCTGACACAAACATATATTAACATTGACTAAGCAGACCAAGTTTACATCACACTGTTTTCTGACTTATACTGATATAGGAAGGGATAAATGGATAGCCCCACTGGGTGGAGTGTGCAGTCAAAAATGTACATACAAAAATTGTGCAACTTGAGTATTGATTCTGGTGTTTTTCATTCCAAAATCTGTTTCTCCATAGTAATATTTTACCAAGTAAACCTTGTGGCTCTGCAGAGGTGTTAAAAATAGCTTGGTGACTGTTGATTGACTGAACAGATCTCCAAAATATACCGGATCAAATTATTTTATATTGATAATTTACTCAAAGGTCCAGGAGTGTGGGAAGCTGGACTTTTACCTATCAATACCATATCCTGTGACATACCACGTTACCTCTACCACAACACCAAAAATGATTTCCTAATTCAGAAATCAGTACTTTTAACCACAATATGTAGAGATATTGAATTGTACCCTTGTTACACAGAGCATGTGAGACACAATACTGTACAGAGTTATAGAGTTCTTTCTTTTTTGTTATCACAGTAAAGAGTTTTCAGTTTGTCATCTGACCTTCTTATTTCAGGATGACATTACAAAAACAGGTTCTTGTGAGAAAAAAGCCTTAGAACTCAAAGTCCATCACTATGGTGCTAATCTTTGTCATGAGACTTGCAACCAGCTAAGCAATAGTAATAAATGTATTTTCTGTGGTCATAATCTGACAGCACGGTTATGGATGTCAAATAGCTCTTTTGCTTTCTCTTGTTAGCTTCAATATATCATTGCTGAATTAGAAAGTCAGATGGTGCATGACTAGTGCATGACAGTTTTTTTTTTTTTTTTTATAACGACTGCCAGAACCCAGATGTTTTTAGAGGGATTTCCATGATGTGCAACTGTAAATACATTAGTTACATTAATGGTCACATTGCCTCTTTCCATGGTTAACTGTGTGAATTTTAGATCATGCACAATGTTTTTGCTCTGAATACAAAATGTGTTTTTATTTAATCTACTTCCTTAATTCTCCAATGACAGCAGGTTAAAAACATTTTACGCTTTGAACAGAACAGAGAACAGCATACATAAATGGTAAAGGCAGTAAGAAACTTATTTTAATAAAAAGGCAACACTTTCTGCAAAAGACTACTTATCCCTATAAAGATGGCAAACAGGCAATGCAGAAAAAGAGACTATCTGCAAAAGAGTGGAAGGAAATGCACTGTGAAATAACTATGGGAAAAACACCTTTCCTTGTGTTTAATCACTAGTTGGTAAAGAGCTTCAGTTAAAATGCATTATTACTCCAGAACAGGTTTGACCAACAAAATATGCAAAAGAGAACTGTGGCACTTTCATTTAGTAGCTTTTAGGAGATAACACAAGGTTAAAAATACAGAAGAGGGCAATTGTGTTTTGTGAACAGCAATATTAGAGGTTTCACAATCTAATACAAACGTGGAGATCCATGTATTTTAAAATGTAAAAAATACAATTTGCTAAAAATCTACTCACCCTCATACTATTTTTTAAATAATTTTATTATTATTGGACCAGATAAGGATAAATTCAGCTTTACATCACTTCCTCACCACTGAATGGGTGCCATCAGACAGCTCAAACAACTGATAAAAACCACAATAATCCACACGACTCCAGTCCAAGTATGTTTAGAAAAAACAAACAAATCCGTTGCAGTGTTTCAAATAATTTAAATCTAATTCAGGCCAAAATGCCAGTCCAAAACAATATTTCTTCCAGCGGAAAAGTCCATCCCGTTATGCTCTCACATCACAGTCCATTGATCATATTTGTTTAGAATAGTTTTTGCTTTTCAGTTTAGCTTGATCCATGCATATTTCTCTCCTGATTCAGACATGATGTATCAAGGACTCATATTTTAGACACAAGAAATAGTTTGAAGTTGAAAATACCTTGAATTTATTACAAACATGCAGCTTTTCCTTTCACAAGACTTTAATTGATTGACTCAAGTCATTTGGATAACTTGTGGATTTTTTTTATCTGCTGTTTGGACTCTCATTCTGATGGCACCCATTCACTGCAGAGGATCCATTTGTAAGCAAGTGATGGAATGCTAAATCACCCCAAATCATTTCTGTTGAACAAACTCATCAACATCTTGGATGGCCGAGTGAATATTTTTTTTTAATTTGAGTGAACTATTTCTTTAAAACCAGTTCCAAAGTCTGTTGAATAAACAAAAGTCATTCCATTAAACCAGTTTTTTGGCATGTGGTAAAAAAAATGGCTCACTTTCATGCAACACAAATATGAAAGTGCATTGCATGCCAACAGCCCTATGAAAACACTTTGAAAGTACTTAACCATGTTTTCAGGCAGATTTTAAAGATTTGTTAGCCATAAATATCAGACAAAACATCTGCTTTGGATATTTAGGCAGAGCAATCTGCAAGCAGATTAAAAGCAGGCATATAACCCTTTATTGAACTAAAAAATATTTACACAGACATTTACATAAACAGACAATTCCAATATTCAGGTAAACAGTAAGAATTAAAAGAAAAACTACTACGGTAATGACAGCATTGCCCACCAAAAGAAACCATGAACATGACCAGAATGCAAGTTTTGGATCTCTCTGAATGACAAGATGAGTAGAAGAAAAACACAAGCCAATGTATTAATGAACAGCACTGCTGTCACAGTTCAAATGAACATTAAGAGGAAAATGCCAACACTTTTCCATATTACACTATTTCTTCTCTCAACTTAGATGAGTTGATGCGTAACTCTCCTGTTTCAGTACAGTAGAAAGTAGTGCAGCAGGCGGCAACACTATACTAGGGTTTAGCTTAGCACCATTCATTCCTTACAATCCAAACAGGGATGAATTTAGAAGCCACCAAACACTTCCATGTTTTCTCTATTTAAAGAATGATACATGAATAGTTACACAAGTAAGTGTTGGTGACCAAATAAAACGTGGTGATTTTCTAAGTAGATAAAAATTATAACTAATGTATGACGGAAGAGTACTTCGACCTCGGAGCAGTAACATCATTGGTTAAAACTCCCCCTCTCACTTTCATCAATACAACCAATGTGACGAGTTTTCAGGAGTGATGATATTACTGCGCAGAGGTCGAAGTGCTCTTCTGTCATACATTAGTTATAACTTTTTATCTGCTTAAAAAAAAATCTCCACGTTTTGTGTAACCATACTATCTCGTGTAATTACTCATGTAACCGTCTTTAGATAGGGAAAACCTGGAAGTGTTTGGTGGCTTCCAAATTCATCCCTGTTTGGATCGTAAGGAATGAATGGTGCTAAGCTAAACGCTAGCATAGTGGTGCCATGCGCTACAGCGATTGAGTGCATGCACTGAGATGAGAGAGGTATGCATCAACTCATCTAAGGTGAGTGAAGAGCAGTGGAATATGGAAAAACAGTGGCATTTTCCTATAAAGCATCCTATATTGTAACTTTTAAAAATTCACTCATCTCATTTGTACATACTTTCATTAGATCACTACAGTCATGCTTGTAGCTTCCAGCCAAACCTCAATACACTAAAAAAAAAAAAAAAAAAGTCCTCCACCGTCAGGCTATCATAACTTATTCCAACACTGTACACATGGAACACACTAAAGCACAAATCAATGAAATGTGGGGCCATTATTGTTGCTCATCCTCAGGACAGGAATGCCAAGTTAGTCTTTCCTCATAAAAAGCAATGACTATCTGTGGGCAACGGGTGTTGGCCTCTTTTGCAGGTACCAGATCGGCCTCATCAGAGTCCTTCCTGCGAACACAAAACATATGTCTGGTTAAAATGCTAGAAGATTAAAACAGACTCTATAACATGACAATTAAAGTAGGAAGTGCAGTGTTGCACTTTGTGTCTTTGAAACAGAAAAGCTTTGCATGTGGACATGCTGCCCCCTACAGGCCTTTTAGTGTCTTAAAAGGATAGTTCAAACAAAAACATCTTCTCATTGTTCCAAACATGTAGGATTTTCTTTTTTTCTTCTGAAGACAAGATATTTTGAATAATGTTGATAACCAAATGGTTTCGGTTCCCATTGACTTTCATTGTATATTTTGTCCATACAATAGAAAGCCAATGGTAAATTAAGCTGTTTAGTTACCAACATTCAAAATATTTTCTTGTGTGTTCCACAGAAATCATACAGGATTGGGTCAACATGAGTAAATGACACCATATTGGAGTGGACTATCCTTTTTAAGGAATCATTTCCTCAAGTTGTTTCAAACCTTCATGACATTCTTCTGTGGCGCAAAGATCATCAGAAAAAAGATATATAAATGTTTTTCTCATCCATACAATTAAGATCATTGTGTAGTGTAGTTTTGGACCCCATTAACTTCAATTATTTGGACAAAAACAACTGAACCAGTAGTAAAAGTATATTTTGTTCTCCTTAGAAGTAACAGGTTTCGAACAACATGAGGGTGAGTAAATGTTTCCACTATGGCTGTATACTGCTATGGTCATTTTCATATTTCCAATAAAATATATCAGAAAACTACATGATTTCTTACCACTTCATGAGGAACATGAGCTCTCCACTGCTATCAGTCGCCCCTATGATCCTCTCTGGCTCAAGGCTTCTTGCAAAGCCTCTTGGCTTGTCAGACTGGAGAAACACAATTTTACTCTAAATCAGTTTTATCAATAACGAATATTAAAATCAAATCTCAAAAACTGATAATCAAGACAACTTTACCATTTCTTTCTTTCTCTTTGCACTGCTCTCTTCCGTTTCTGGTTCATCAGTGGAGGATTTTCTTTTTACAGCTTCTGGTTTCTCCACCACTCCTTTCTGAGACTCCAGGAATGCAGCAATTAGTTCAGGGCAGCCCAAATTCTCTTCAGGCTCCCAAGTGTTGTCAGCACTGAAGAAAATTTTAAGATATCTTGTTACTCCCACCCACTGCATGAATTGAGTAAAATCTAAAATCAACTGTTCACTACACCTGTACGAAATCAAAAGAATAAAAAATAAATAAAAATTCAAAAAAAAAAAAAAAAAAAACTCACTCTGTGAAGCCTTTCCACTTGAGGAAAAACTCCACTTTCCCATTGACCACTCGCTGGTCAATCACCTTCTCCACCACATACTCCTCCACCTCCTGAACTTCCTTCTTTGATTTGCCCCCCTGCTTCTTACCCATATCGACCTAAAATGCACAAAAGACTAATGATAAGCCAGCAACCGGATAAGCCATTTAAATTTCAGTCACTTAAAACTTAAATGAATATGGTTTACAGATATGCTCCCTTTCGAAATAAAATTAAGAAAGAAAAAGTTGCCATATTTACGACTTGCACTATATTTTAAAACGACAAAAGTTAGTACATTTACTGGAAAACTAGTTCAGCAAGTCCGTCTATAAACGTTAAACAATTAATTATTCACTAAAGCACTTACGACTAACTGTTGCCTTTTATGTTTGCTAACATATGTTGACGAGCTAATTGCGCATGCATGAACAGGCCAAGAGCCTGAAAGCAGTTCAGGCTACTTTTTGTGATTACTACTTTTTGTTTTATATTTAATGATAACCTTCCTGTCCGGTTTACGGTCCGACTATTTCACAAAATCGTAGTTCGCGTAATATTTACCATAACGCCTTGGTTTAGATAAGTTAGATAGCAAGAGTTAGCTTACTGGCTAACGTTAGTTGAAAAAAGCACGCACACACAGAACAAAATATAATGTTGTTAAACATCATTGTGAATTACCGCATTCTACATCTATGCAGGTTCAAACAACTAAAAATAAATTTAAGAAAACACGTATCGCAATGATTAAGGTTTCATGTTTCTAACAGAAAACTACAATGGACGGTGCTGCAGCACATGAATGCGCGCGAAAACTCACCCTCACAAAGGAAAAGGGCTCAAATGTGAATTGCAGCACTTTGCACTGGCCGACCCACAAACAGCCGCAGCGAAAATATATCGGACTTTAGCAGGACACAAACTTTTAAAACTTTCACTTTTTTGGTACACTACAAATCAACAGAACAGGAATCGACTAAGGCTTGAGGAAGGCAGGCCGTACCGCGAGGACGTAAAGCCACGCCCCTGAGCGGTCACATGTGCCCAATAAGGTGTTTCATAGGGCGGAGCAACCGTGATTTCCACAAATAAATAAATAAAAACATTCTGCTCATGCAAAATAACAAGATTCAATACAGTACGAAGTAAATAATATGATTTAATATAATTTTTTAGGGCCACAAATTGAGCAAATTAAAAGTTGGCAATTAGTCGTTCCTCCAAACGTTCTACCTCCAAAACATGAGAACGGCTCAACATCATGTAATTATCATGTAACACTGACCTTAAACTTATTGAATTAAATGATTTCATGATATATTTATGTTTAAATGTTAACATTTTGAACAGAAAACACATATTTAGAAAAACTATAATGCATTTTTGTAACTGATGTAATCTTGAATCTGCACGATTGCTCTGTGTTTCTATTCGATATGGTCAATGACAAAGCAAGAATATTACAAATTAATATAAATATATAACATTTAATGACTTGTTGAAGTCTTTTCTTTTTTACCTTATATATGTATTGAAAATTGACATATCCCTTAAATATATTTATTTTTCCATAGCCCAATCTTCGGCTCTAAACTGGTCCTTAATTTGTTTCTGCTTAATACTACCCTAATACAGACTATTTCCTTACAATTTATATCTGCTTCTTTTTCAACTTTTATCCTGGTATGTGCTGGCACCCATGAAAACATCACATTTAGAACAGCAAAGTCCAAATTAGAAGAATAAAATTTCATTTATTGTTTATATGCTCATCAGCTATTTCTGATTGATCTAAGTTATACCATCATGAATCTTATTAAGGACATAAAAATTCACAATCAATGTAGGCAGGATCCATCATGGACCTTTGGCCACTGCAAAGGCCTAGACTGACATAGAATAGCAGAAGTATGGAAGTTATCTTAGATCACATTATATATCTAACTATTGATCAACTGCACAATTTCATGTAAAGACCTCTCCCATATGTTTTCTTTCTTTGTTTTTGTACATTTCACTGTAAAATATGTAACAAAATGTATATACATTAGCATAATTTAATTACTTTAATAGCTATTAATGTTTTCTCAGATATAGTTGCAGAGGGGTAGAGCAGCCTGAAACCACTATTTGCATTGTCTAATTTAAAAAAAAAAAATGTCAAAAGTGACTTAAAAACCCTGCAGATTCTGTGTGAATCTTATTTCACATGAAATTGTAAAGTATTTAGTTTTAAAGTTTTTTTTTATTACTATTATTCTATATTTTGGACACTGAAAGATAAATAAAATTAGAATGCATTCACATAATCTAACATTTGAATATTTTATTCACCATAAATGAATAAAAGTCTTAGCAGTTGACCCAATTTGACAATTGATCCCAATTGTTAACACATTTAAATAAACTTCATTTCAAAAACATTTCAAAAACAAATGAATGATGCTGCAAGGATAATTATTGCTTTGCCTGCAGAATGGATGTTTGCTTTGAGGTCAGAAAGCATGACTGCATTATGCCAACAATGTCTATTATAACATCACTATAATGAAAACATAAGTTTAAAATATAGATAAGGCATTATTTAGAAGACAGAATTTAGATTTACACTGCTTTGTGTTTAAGTGTAGTGTGGAATGTGTTTCTGGAAACATCTTATGTGAAATATAATCCATAACACAAAAATAACACAATAAAAAGAAATAATAATAAAAAACAGCACTAACTTTGTCCTCCTTTATTCATTAAATACTTTCGAACATCCCTTTTTAAAATGAAAAGGTATACCATCTCCTCACAAACACATACAAATAAATGCTCAAAAACACACACATATAGAAAAACTGAAAAAGAAAAAGAAAAAAAAAAAACGAAAAACTGCTCCTACTGTCAAACACAAATCAAAACACTGTGCCAATAAAGCAAATAAACAAGAGGTTAATTTGTTTGGGTGCTTTTTATACTTATTCACTAAACAATTACTCATTAAGCTGATGAAGTACTTGCCTTTCCCAAATTGTGTAACTGTGAATGAGGTAGAACAATACTCACCAATTCCATATTTTTGTTTAATTACTTTTTATTTGTTGTTTTTACTGTGACTTCACTTCAAAGATGACCACTTCTATGGGTATATTTAATTTATGACAATCAGATTGCAAAAAATAACCCAAAGGAAAATCAAACTGAAAACAAATCTGCAATCCAAACTCTTAACCCCTTTATAAAAAGCAGCAGAAGGCATTATAATCATTGTTAGGCAAGTGCATAAATGTAAAATGCAAAGGTAATGTACAAAAACAGTTTAAACAGAGTGATCACTTTTTGTCAGATTCACAGTCATATTATAATAACTGATTTTATTAATCTCAGTGGTGAGAAAAATGTACATATGGTTATGAAGGTAACTGCCTAAGAAAAGTTGAATTTTATTCTAATGTCTCCAAATAGTTTAAATTAAGGTCATTTCTGTGGGGTTCCTCATATTAGAGGGATAGTTAACCATACAATTTTACTCACTCTCATGTTGTTCCAAACCTGTATGCATTTCTTTCTTCTATATACACAAACATTCTGGCAAGAAATAGTGATGTACAGTTTTTGACATGGTCCTCCAGTGACCATATAAAAAGATTCTTTACTTAGTAACTTGCCATTTAAATTAAGTAAAAAACAAAACAAAACAAAAAAAACAATATGAATTTTAATTTTCAAATGTGCTCTTTAGAAATACTTTTTATACACACTCTTACTATACACAATGTCCAGTGTTTTCAGTACATTTTCTCCTGCGAGTGAACAAGACTTACGGTACTCCTATGCTCCCATGTGTATTTATTACAGTCTGTCTGCTCTCCCCTTGAGTTACGAATGGCTTTTAGGAACAAAGAACGGCCAGAAAAGCATAAAAACTCACCTTTCAGAAAACCTAAAAATATTTCAACACAAACACGCATGCACACACATACACACACACACACACTCTCAAAAAGTCTCTTAGGGTTTCTTGTTCTTCTTTCTCTTCATTGTCTTGCTACCTGTCATTGTCCTTGATGTTGTGATTGAACGAGGCTGAACCATCACCCGTCCATTAGCACTGCAGTGCAGTGTGTAGTGCTCAGGGTTCAGAGGATGTCCATATTCATCCCGAAGTTGGCTCAACACAGTCTGCGAGAGTGTTTCGAATCGCTCTGCAGCAGCAGAAAGTGCTTTGGCTGTGTGGGATCTCTGGCGCAGGAGAGCATCCCGTTTCACGGACAGGACATCAACCTCACCCTGCAGGGTCAGGATTGTGTCCAACTTCCTTTTGCGACAATTCTGCGCAGCAAGCTTGTTTTTACCTCTTCTGCGTACGTCACGCAAGAGCGTGACTTCTGATCCTGACAGATTTTGACTGTCCAGCAGTTCCAGGAAGTTTTCTACAGGCATGTTGACAATCTGAAAGGCAGAAAACGGAAGACCCAGTGACTGCACGCGACGTTCGTCACGACTCATCTCCTCGGGTTCGGCCTCATCTTCACTCATCACTTCCTGTTTGATAGCTGTGAACCAGCTAGATGATGTAGAATTCTGAGCCTGTGGGGTTGAATAGGTATGATCATGCCAGACGTTTTCCACAAGGTTCACAGGCGACCAATCACGGTAAGCAGCCGCACAAGCTCCGCCTTTTGAAGAAAGAGACTCTGCTTCACTGCTATAGCCTGTAGCTCCACCCTCATCCTCATAAAATGAATCGGACGATACAGACGGGGATGCAGGGCTTCTTGAACTGCTCTCCAAAGAAAGTCCAGAGTCTGAATCTTCCAGCCATGGAGTGTCCATGTCCCCTTCCCTGCCGTCCAGCATCTGAGGGTCGATCGTATCAAGATTACCAAGATCCAACATATTGATGTGGTCAAAAACAGCCTCATCTAGATAGCCTCCCATCTGCGAAGGGGAGGTGTCATTACGAGAGCTGTTCCCAGACAAACAGAAGAGCGATGAAGGAAGTGCTCCTGCTGAGCTCTGAGACGGGTCTGAGTGAGAAGAGTTTGTGGATTCCAGACGGAAGAGGGGTGTTCGGGAAGATGCAGGCCTGCTATGAGCTGTATCTCTTCTGGATACCATGGCATCTTGAAGGCTTACGTCATAGCTGATGGGATTAGGAAGTTCAGATTCTAAGTCTGACATGCGTTGGGTGACCATGGAGTCAAAATCCTGTAAATGAAAAAGAAAAATAGTTAAATGTACTCTATTTTTTTTTTTTTTCATTGAAGTCTCATTCAGTGCAAATGTCCACAAGCAAACAAGATTCAGAAAGATCAGTGTTTAGTACTTAGAATGCACATAGCTGAAAACGCAAATTTATTTAGTATTGTATTACTCGGGCTATGTAAAGTATTTGTAACAACAACAAAAAAGAAGAAACCTATGCATGGATAAAACTAGTTTATTATTTCAGTTATGAAGTCGTCTAAATCATCATTTTAAAGGCTGAAATATTTTTGAGGTGGACGAAGTTCATACCATTAAAGTTACTAGGTTTCTATCCATGTATTCTAGTATGTACTTCCATTGTAAGAACCATACTGTAACCAAAATCCTGATGTGATGGGATGAGTCGTATACATATTTTAAACTGTAATCAACATTCTGCCTTCCTGCCACTCAAACAGTAGAGCATGGCGCTAGCAATGCCAAGGTCAAGGGTTCGATTCACAGGGAAAGCAAAAACTAAAATGTAAAAATGTGTTCCTTGAATGCAAGTCATTTTGAATAATGGAGTCTTCCACAGAAACTACTTACATCAAATTCAGAGAGGAAGTCCTGCCACTGTGGAGGAAGTTCAAGCCCAGAAAGAGGTGGAGGAAGGGTACTACTACCCAGCAAATCCTGTAAGGAGAGGCCGCAACAAATATATCAATAAATAAATGATCAAAATATTTAAAAATGACAGTTCTCATTTACCCTCAAGTTGCATCAAGCAAGTACAGTTAAGCTTCCGTGTTTACAATATTTGATGAGCTCCATGAATGTGCGATGGTCAATGTCAATAAAAGCCCAAGTTAAATTTGTTTGCCATATAAAGTGATCATGACTCTTCATAAGACATGAATAAAACCACTTAGGTCATATGGACTGTGTTTACAACAGAAATATGATTAACATTTTAAAATGTCAAAGTTTTGGTTTTGTGGATTTTCAGTGAGGGACAAAAATCTTGCAGGTTTCCTTATTAATTTATTTTTTAAATGAATGAATATCAAAGACTGAGGTGAGTAAATGACATGAATTTTTATTTTTGGGCAAACTATTTTTTTACGTCTTACACCATCACCACAAGTTCATATGGAGTTTAATGAACAGAAACATAAGTAACATCATCAAATGTAAGTGTTTACATTCATTCATAGAGCTGGTTAATTTAACTGTTATGTAATGTTATGTTAGTTTGAATGCTTTGACATAAATATTACATTAAACGTTGACATTAAACCTGATAGACACACCATTCTTGTCAGGCAGGTAGTGAAGTTAGTTTGTTTACCTCCTGCTCTAATGTAGAGCTCTGAGTCAGCTGGTTCAGTGAATCTGGCTGGTCCTCCTGCCCTCTCTCGTCTTTCACAACCTCCTCCTCCTCCTCCTCTTCATTCACTTGGTTCAGTAAAGTTTCCTGGAGAGAAATTGGGATGTCAAAATTAAGGATTAAATGGCTTGCCTAAGAAGGCTTTAGCCTTGTTTATAAAGTACAATTGTGTAACAAAATCTGTGATTACAAAAGTGCATTCAGGAGCAAATCCATGAGAGTAATAATCCACAAACTAAATCTACTCCTTCAATGGTCTCATTTTATTCAAAAGAACTCTATGGATTTTGCTTTCACCTGTAGCGGTGAGATAAAAGGAAAATTTATTTGATTAACATGCTTCAAATGTGGCTCTAGGGATAATACATGACTTAATGGATTTCAAAATCTATGTAGGGCTCTGTCAAGACATGATTGAGTAACAACGAACATTTCAGAAAGAGCAGGTTTGGTCTGGAGCAAAGAATAATTTACCACTCCTCCCTCAGACTTAAAAAAAAAAAAAAAAAAAAAGAATAGTCACATAAAAAAAAAATACAAAATGAAGAAAGGTTATGTAAATATGTATTAGTGACTTGTATACTGATTAAATGTTTTTGATGTACTGGCGTTTAAACTTATTTCAATGTAATGTTTGCACGAAACACCTTGACACCTGTACATCTGGTTTCCATGGTTACCAACCTTCAAACCTTCAAACAAGTAAACAGTTAAGCTATCTCGTAAACAAGACTAATTTCCACTCTCTCTTACACACACAAACAAAATACTAATAATAAAATAGAAAGTGCTGTAAAGTTGCTGAGAAACAACGTAAATAGATATAAAACCGCAGCCTAAATATCACTATTGATCAATTAAAGCGGGCAGGCAGATCTAATTTGACCATATTTAACCACATTTAACATGTAACTTAACGTTAAACAAATATGTAAGGATAGGTCAGTTACTGTTTCACTTTCGGCTTTAGTTGCTCATGAGAGCAAAATACTACTTGCCATGAAGCTAACTGGCTAATTTAGCAACAAACGAACACTTAAAGCAGTACGTTACATATGTGGCTACTGGCATGTCCCTTAAAGAGAACACAACATAACTGTAAAAGTAGGGAAACAGTGTAACACGGCACTGTAATGTTAACGTTACCTCTTTGGAAAGTTCTCCGGCTGCACAACAGGGCCTTGAAACAGTGCTATCGTGAGAAACTGACCGTCCGAAGCCCTCTCCGGTGCGGTGATCGTCCTCTTCCCGGTGATCGTCGTCATTTATCTCCTCGTCATCAGGGTCCCCTGACAGGTCGTGTGGCTCACCTGCATCAGAGCCATCATCAGGCACCAGGTGCACAAGCCATGCACTGACACGCGTGGGGAAGCGGGCCGGGGACCCGAGCGCACGCACTTCATTCAGGAGCCTGCGGCTAGTGAAAAAATAGTCCAGCTCGGGACATTTCGGATGTACCTGATAGCCCGCCGCTGTGTCCCGGTAGTGGTGAAACGGGGTCTGTATGAAAGCCGAGCTCGGCCCTCCGTCTGTTTCTATCAAGGGCGAGAAGTAGCCGCTCAGATAGGTGTCGACATCCACGCGAACTCCTAACAAACTCAGCAGAATCGTAAACTGAATGAGTCCCTCGGTGAAATATTTCTTCATGTGGTGCATGTTTCAAAACAAATATTTCAACCTCGGGACGCCTAAACGAGAACAAAAATCGCCCGTTTGTAGTTAAACAAAGACAAACCCCAAAACAAAAGAGCACGCGTTGACTACTCTCCGTGTCAGACAAAGAGCAGCCCCGACCGGCGAAACTGTTCGCTGCACTTACACACTACCGGCTTTTCATAACTTCCTGGCCTATAACATCCTAATTCAGAGATGCAGTGCCGTCATCTAATCACGCAAAGCAAAACGAGCCATTCTCGTCGAATATATTCCGTAGCAACAACAAACACTTAAAGATTTTATTAATAACCATAAACTCCTCGGCTATCCTGTATTGAGCCTCTCATCCAAGGAGGGTCACAACTGCTCAAATTTGCATAGTTCATAAAATTCATTTACGTGCGACGGAATTACCTTCGCAACAAGCTCTGATTGGACCATTTCTGTTGTCATTCACCTAAAGAGCCAATCACAGGGGTTGAGGATAGAAGGATCAGAGCCAATCTCCCTCTACGGCCTGAAAGTAACAATATATTAAGTTTTCTACCTATTAGATTGTGTTTTATTAACGTCTACACCTATCACAAACCTTAAACGTACTCCTTACAATAATGTAAATACAACAATTAGTGTTGTTTAGCGTGACAAAAATGATTACACAATATTGATGTGCGCATGCCCAGTGGCCGTAGGCCATCTAGCCTTAACCAATCACAAGCAGGTATGCTGACGTACTTCCTTTTTAGCCCTTCCACTCTTGGACGAAATAATAATGTTAACGTAAACTGTGTAGTTTTTTTCCCTCCTGGGTCCTATTAATGTCATATATTACTCTTCTATTAAAAACGAAAAGAAAAAAAATAGTGTTTTGCGTGGCTCTGTCAAAACATACAGCCACTTCATCTTCTGTTTTGACCTACTAACCCGCTTCACACTTCAAGTAACGTTACTTTCAACAGATGTCAAGGCTGGTGCCGTCATCACTCAACTGTCCGTGAATCACAGACACGAGGGAACACGAATGGTGATTCATTATCACATTTACAGGTTGTGATGGATTGTTTGATTATATAAACTGATGAACATGTCTGTCTGTCTGTCTCAATCTATAATGTCTGTCAATCTGTCTATCTATCTACATGCAGATCAGGTAACAATTATTTTTTACATTTTCCTACATAACTCACAAGTCGCTCACTAACTCACTTGATACACAAGTCGTCTTTTTAGACAAGGAACAAATTTAGGTGTACACATTAATAATACAATCCATATATTTTCATTAATAAGGACAAGTCTATAATATTAATTTAAATTCAAGAAGTCAGAGTGTTACAACTGCCCCCTTGGTGGTAGAATTATTATTTTTGTAAGTGTATCAAATTATTTTAGATGTCAGACATATGTATTCAAAAAGCAAAAGTCTATTTATTTTATTTATTTATTTATTTTCCAGAAAACAAGGCAACTCTAATATTTTACTCCTATACATTAACCAGCTGATGAGTCAATAAGTCTTTAACCAAATTTTTATGAAAAGGCACAAGATATACATATAAACAGAATAAGATCAGGTGGAGATAATATTCGTTTGTTTTAAAATGATTTAAAAGCAACCCATTGTTAAATGTGTAACACTAATACTTTTAAATATAGTTTTACATTTAAATATTTTCATTTTCTAACTGAAAAATATGTCACAGACAAACAAGGTGCTTACACTGAGCCATGTGACATGTTCGAGTCTTGGGCTGGCAGGAATTGTAGGTGGAGGGAGTGAATGTACAGTACTTTCTCCACCCTCAACACATAAATGGCTGGCTACTGCTCTGGGTGTGTGTTCTCACGTTGTGTGTGTGTTTACTGCTGTTTTTGTGCACTTTTGGATGGGTTAAAATACATAGCACAAATTCCGAGTTTGGGGTCACCATGCTTGATTGTATATCACGTCACTTTCAAATCACAGTCATCTAAACTGTAAACTGCAGAAGAAAAATACTGTACATCCAAAAAGTAACTTGTATACCTCAAAATCAGTATTTCGTTGAATACTGCTGAGGTGAAATGATCATGCTCTTTTACCACAGGTAGAGAGAGAATACTGAGCTTGTGCAGATTAAGTCTCATCACTCTAGCTTGTTTCTGATTGGAGGAATTGAGTGTGTCACAATTGCTCTGTTATGCAGAGAAAACATGTGGGTATAGCACCATTTGTCTCATACATAGGATACATCAAAACTATAAACAGTAGAATGTTTGGGCTGAGAGATATTAACAAAGAAAAACACTCCCAGGAGAAAAAAAAGAAAGAAAAAAAGAAAAAAATCAGGCTGGTCTAAATAAACAGAGCAAAAAACAATTAGTTAAACCTTTGCCGCCCTCTACAGTTTTAAAAAGTAATTGCAATTGCAAACTATCATTTAAGCATGTCTCTGAATGTTATAATTTTTTTTTTCTATTGCACTGAATAAGTGATTATAGTATTTAGACATCCAAATCATGATGTTGCTGAGATGAGAGGGTAAATTATGTATATTGAAACGCAGGTCATAATGTATATTAGGTTATATTAGGCTATCACTCCAAAGGTTTTTTTTTTTATTGCATATGCGATTCAATGATAGGCCTATTTTAATACTAATGATACTGTTAAGCTAAAATACATGCAAAAAGCGAGGATCTACAGTCAATCTACCCATGCTATGCTTTGTATTTCAGCAGTTGTATTTTCGTTTTATTTCTATAGGCTAACCATAAAGAGGATAACGAAAACAACATCAGCAACAGCAATTATTATAATAATTTAATAAATATAATTAAAGACCTTAACTCAGTAGGAACTTTTTTAATCCATCTACCGCTCTTCTTATAAATACGGATATATACGTAAAATCAGAAATTTTTGATATAGCTAGGCTACCTACGTAATTTTTGTCATCCAACTGTAAAAAAAAAAAGTTTCTTCGCATGTCCTGCACGCTATTATACTTTAGAAACGTAATCTTGTGTTTAGACTTGTCAGAAATGTCAGAATAATTAGGTGAGTTAAAGCATCCAAACTGATCGTGGTCGTTGTTTGGCATTTCAGTGAATTCACTCATTTAAAGAGGAAATGGGGAGGAGCCACACTCTCATAGTGATGCTTAAAGTGTGGAAATTGATCTATCCCTTTTACCTACACAAGCACATTATTCAAATAATTATGTAACATATATATTTATATATAGCCTAACTTATTTTACAAATGTATATATTTTTGACTAAGGAATTTCAGTTTAATAGCTAAATAAATTGAATGATTTTCTCATGGAGAAATAAATTATATTAATAATTAATAATAAATTATATGGACGCATAAAAATGTATTTTTTTATATAAACGCCTAACACTTGAATTCATTTCTCTTTAGATAAAACTGAGAGAGAGAGAGAGAGAGAGAGAGAGAGAGAGAGAGAGAGAGAGAGAGAGAGAGAGAGAGAGAGAGAGAGCGAGCGAAGGAGCGAGAGAGCGTTTCTTTTCTGTTTTTTTTTTTTTTTTGCTTTTTTTTTTTTTTTTTTTTTTGCGTTTCTTTTCTGTGTTTGGATAGGTTACGGAATTACGACGTCACACGAACTGCTGGACATGCGCACAAACCTGCATTGGTCTGAAACGTTGTGTGTGGGATCGTATGAATGGAGATGCCTGTGGAATGATGAACATACCTTGCCTAAACAAGATTATATCATCATCGATATGGTCGAGTAGCCTAGGTGACATATATTTCAAGACCTTTGATACCATCCTCAACTTATAGGGCCTACTTTCTGTTAGGATATTATGTAAATCTAACAAGCCATTATGAACTTAAATACACAGTGAATAAATAAATAAACAAACAAACTTTAAAAAAAATTGGTGTGCATTTTTATTATAATTCTTCGAAAAACCAATGCAGTTTTATGGGCTTAAGCTTGCTAAACTAGAATTGTGACTTCTTTATTTTAACAATTTTGGTTACATAGTAGCCAAGGCCTACTTATTTTAATCCGTTTGTACTTTAACTTTTTATACTACATATTTTGTAATTTTATCATATATATCTATTTTATATCAGTCTGAAATCAAGCAATTATTAGGCTACAATAAAGTAGCCAAATGCAGCTGTGTTAATTATAACAGAGGCAAGTAATAAAAAGCAATACTATATAACTATTTTTTAATTATTTGAAATGGACACAAATGTGTTATATACGAAATATAAAATAATATAAAAATCAAATAAATGTATTTGAATAATTTTATTAATTACATATTATTGTTTTGTTAATATAATTTAAGTTAAATAAAATATAGTTATTCTAGTAAAGCAAAGAAAACCAAACTATCTCGGACTAAATCTCTGTCTTGTGAGAGCGCGAGTTGTTGCCTGTAGCCTTTCACATTTTCAACTGACGGGAAATGTTTCTCTGGGCACTGCACGCCTTGATTGACAGTTCAGGGAAATCCAATCACTGCGCACTTTTAGCACAATTTCATTTGTCCAATGTTCGATACGTCATTTCTCAAAATAGCCAATGACAAACGTCTAAAAAACGACCGGATATGACGAATTTCAAGTCAATTGCTACCTCTTTAGCGCCCCGCTGTGGTTTCATATAGAATTTTTTTTGTACAGTTTCAAATGTTTTGCAGCTCTTTTGTAACAGTACGAGCTATTTAAACTGCCACAAAGTGTCGCTGTTAATCATGTTCTACTATAGGTTCCACTAAACTTTGTTCATTCTGTTCGTTTTCTACTTTTAGTTTCAGTGTTAAAATTTCCTGAATTGTATGCAGTTACACACATTTTCCATCCCTTGTCTGTATAGCTGTTTATTATTAGATGTTGGTCAGGAAATTTCTCAGTGTGCATTGAAGCTTTTAGATGACCGGCTTGATAACTATTTTTGCCTTGAGGTTGCCAGGCTTCTTGATGGAAACAAAACAAATAAACTTTTTTCAAAAACAAAGTAAGTTTGCACAAAAAGTTAGGAAAATGTCTGACACTCAACACTGAATTAGTGTTGAAATCCAATGTACATTTTTATGATGCGTCTCAAACTACCCGGTTGAAAAAAACAGCATATGCTGGTAAGGTATATGTTTTGAAACATGGCAGCTAGTTTGATCTGGTTTAAGCTGGTCCTTATTTGGTCCTTAGCTGGTCATGGCAGCTGGTTTAAGATGATCATGTAATAGTTCAAAGCTGGTTGAACTAGCTCCTTCTCAGGTCCAGCTGAAACCACCTCAAAACATATCTAACCAGAATATGCTGTATTTTTTCAATTGGGTAGTATTGTCTGAGGGGATTTTCAGTGTATGTAGTGCATTAGGAGGTCAGCTGGAGCCCTGAACTGAACTTTTTTGTCCCCCAAATATAAATATATGTTTGGAGAGAGTGTGCATGTGTGTATGGAAGGGCATTTGTGTGCATCTGACTCCTGATCGATACAAAATCACCTGTATTTCCCCTCCTCGCCAAACACTAATGTGTCTGTTATTGATTGGAGGGAGAGTAGAGAGAGAGACAATGAAATGTACTCAAAGACACAGAAGAAGGATGATATATACTGACAGAAGGTCAAGGTGGACAAGATGAGAGTGGAAAAGACATAGCACATAAAAAGAGAGGACCGAGAAATGTTTAAGGAGAAAATATAAACAGAAGTCCCATGAGTGTAAAGATTAATCAGTTAGTTTTCCTAACAAAGATCTTTAAAACTACAAAAACATTGATGTCCAATGTCACACTCTTATGACATTAAAAACATGCAAAAGGATATGATTTCATATGTGACAAATATGATTTTGCTTCTGCATTCATAATTACAGATAATGCTGTGTTAAAGTAGAGGAAGACAAAGAGAGAGAGAGAGAGAGAGTCTGTGTGTGGAAATAAGGGGGGACCATTAAGTGGAGCTCTATTCTTGGGGTCAGAAGTCAAAAGTTGTTTCTCAAGCCCCTGCCTAGGGGCGAGGGGGAGGGCCAGTAATGACTGACAGATGTTTTAGGGGTGGTGGTGGAATTTATGATGGGTTAATGTTTTTCTTAAAACACCGAGACTGTCAGACACACACATACAGGACTCCAGAGTTCTCAAATGTCGGCCGGTCCGGCAGCAATCGTGTCAGCTCTGTTATTTCTGAATGCCCTGACAAGCACATGTGACTTTTACTTTACCTAGATCCCTGAAATTATGTATTTAAGACATCATCAAGTAAGTACATCAAGAGAATAACTGGACACTAGTTATTTTACAGTTGAACCTGAAACTCGCAAACAACCCCACAGACATTTAAACACTGTGAAAAAGAAGAAAAAAAGATGTGAATGGATATAAATGAAAATGTACAAAATATGTTTTTAATAATTTAAGACCAAAGACTGTTAGCTCAAGGCAAGATTTACAGTAGGCTTATGTGTTATTTTGACTTTGTTACACAGAAGGTGGATTTGTTAGTTATGAACACTACCGTGCAGAAGTTTGGGGTCAGTAAGTAGAAGTTGTATAAATTAATACATTTCTTCAGCAAGGACACATTGAACTGATAAAGATATTTGTAATGTTTCGAAGAATTTATATTTTAAATAAATGCTGTTCTTTTAAAATTTCTGTTCATCAAATAGACCTTAAAATGTATCAGTTTCCACAACAATAAGCACAACTCTTTTCAACATTTATAATAATAATAATAATAAATATTTCTTAAGCAGAAAATCAACATATTAGAATGGCTTCTGAAGCATCATGTGACACAGAACACTGCAGTAATATTACTGCTCAAAATTAAGCTTTCCTGTGATGAATAAACTACATTTTAAAATGTACTAAAATAGAAAATAATTATTTTAACTTTTAATAATTTTCACAATACGACTGTTTTTTACTTTTGAAAAGTCGAGTAGGTAATTGTCATGATAGTACATTGTTGTTATCTGTTTGTACAATACGTGATTATGTTGCACTGGAATATTGGCATGAATGTAGCCTCACATAAAAGCAAATATTTTTAGTTGCTGATGCAAAATTTTCAGTTAACCATTATTGATTTATTCAATGAATAAAGGGTCTAAAAATTGGGGAGACCACGATAAACTAGTATTCGGCTGTTCATGTGATCTTAGTAAGTTCACCCTCATAAGGCAATCTGTAAAATAAAATGGCTTTTAATAGGCTACTGTTTAAATTCATTGTGAGTTTACGCTCAGACAGTAAGCAAGCATCATCAGTACGCCTAGACGAGTTGAATTTAGCATCTCAATCTCTTTCCCCTCTCAGTCTCTTTCTTGCTCTGAGGTTCATTGAGAGCAGCCTTTCAAAGACTAGAAGTCTGCAAAATCAGCACACATAAGAAGGATGAAAAGAAAAGGAAGAACCACAAAAGAGAGGCAAATAAAGGAAGAAAAGAAAAGTGAGGACAGCAGCTGGAAAAGGGGCCTCGGGTTCCCATTCCCACACACACACAAACACACACACACACACACTCCAGCCACCCAGACTCCAGCTAAGACTCCTCTATAGATCAATGTGTCCTCTTTTTCTCTCATTCTTTTTTTTTTAATCTAACAAAACCATACTTTTTTTCTTAATTTCATAAGATATCAATCTATATTGATACTTCCAATTTCTAGCAAATATACCTACATCCTTACTTTATAGTTTATAAAAAAAAAAGGGTAAGTTTCTTTTCAGTCAATCTGCAGCCATCTGTCATCTCTGTTGTCGTTGTGATATGGATCACTGGGTCCCATTTCTCCCAAACATGAGTTTGTGTTGTTCACACAATTGTCTTTTTTGTTGTACAATTATGTGTATATGAGCATGTATGTGCAGAAAACTAGATTTCACTTTAGCTGCATATGTATGTGATGGAATACAAAATGGATCAAAATAAACGATCCAAAATATAAGGAAACATAAATATTTATATTTAGTGTGTTTCTAGTTGTGTATGTGTGTTTCTTTGAGTATGGGTGTGTCTGTAGGATATGTTTATTTTTTGATTGTGCTAGATTGTTTGGGATGTGTGTGTGTGTGTGTGTGTGTGTGTGTGGAAGTGGCAGAGGGAAAGAAAGGGTCAGGGCAGCTGGGCTGTGTTCCAGGGCTTGTCGTGATATCTCAGCAGCTGCTGGGTGGTTGAAAGACAAGTTCCGCCCGGTGACACGGGCCCCTGTGGTTCGCCTGTCACTTAGATTGACGACTGAGTGACACCAATGAGTTCACCGTCCCTCCTCTGTTTAAGTGTTGCTGACTGACCAAGAGACTAACCTCTCATCAAGTAGTTGACTCTCTCATTCTCCCACACTCTTTTAGCTCACTTGATGATTCCAATGTCTTCTTAGAGCATAATGCGTTCTCTTCATCTCTCCTTTACCCATGTTTTCCTCATTCTGAGCATATCTCAACCTATTTGCCTATCTGTGCCTCATCCAACATAATTGGTTTCAATTTCATTTTATATATTTTTTTAACTTCAATACATTAAAATCATGTCCAAAATGTGTTTAGATAATATTAGTTAAAAAAAGGAAAAAAACTATTTGTATACTGTACTAATATGCTAATATATATATATATATATATATATATATATATATATATATATATATATATATAAGAAATAGGGGTTAAAGTTTTGATATTACCAGAAGATCAGATCTATGCAAAGATGAGTATAACAACACATACATTTCTAACATTGAGTGTCAGTGCGTGTCTAGTGAGAGGTTGTGATTTTGAATAAAAGAGACATTAGTTTTGTGTGTGGGTGTGTGAGTGTTGAGGGATGCGTGTGTGTTGATGACGTTAGTGGTTTAGGGTTTCTAGCGCTAAGAGGTTTGAGCAATCAGGTTTATTTACAAATCTAGTTTCCTGACACCAAACCTCCTTTTACCTTGCTATCAAAACAGGGACTTTTTTTTTAACCTATAGACAAAAAACAATCGATCGTTTAGAGATGAAGAAACAGAGGAAAAGAACTGATCTTTTTTTTAGTTTCTACTTTTATTCAACAATAATAACTGATCATAAATTGACACTAAAGATGCTTAAAATGCTACAAAATTTTTAGTTTTTAAAAATATTTTTTTAACAACGCATCCTGAAACAATGTATCTTGAAGAAGAAAAAAAACATATTAAGCCACACAGCAATTTATAACATTGACAAAAATCTGAAATGTATATTAGAATGATATTTGTCACAGGAATATATTACCCTTTGCCACAGGAATATATTACATTTTAAAATCTTTTAAATCAGAAAACATTTTTTTTTTAATTGTAATAATACTTTATACTGCCACAAACTTTTGGACAAATAAATTCAGCCTGGGTGAGCATATAAAACTTTTATAAGACTTTTTTCAAAAAACATAAAAAATCTTACCAACCACAAACCTTTGAATCATAGTGTAAATATAGACAGTGTCATTGGTAAGCAACCGAGAAACATAACTAAACATCATCCATCAGTGGTATATGCTGCTATTCTTACATCAGCAGGCTCAGTATTTTCATACCACCGTTACATCAGTTCAACTATCTAATCGAAACCGCCAATCAGTGCCTGGCAACTTCCACAATTACATTTACCCTATTTTTAAATAAAAAAACAAAGCACTGACTATTTGTATGACTTATTATTTTCTACTGATGTTGAAAAACAAGCAAACCCTAAGACAACAAGACAACCCTTAAAACAGATGCAAAAACTCCAACAACAAAAAGCTGAAGTCACTGATTCACATCAAGGTCACGCTTTGGAGAAAATGAAAATATAATTTTGTGGTTCATGATGGTGTTTCTTCTTTTATATAGAGATATACGGGGGGCTGCTTTATTTCTGGATTTCTATTAAAAGTGCAATAATAAATATCAAAAGGAAAGCCATACTACTGTCTTTACTTTGGCAAAAATGTGAATGGAAACATAAATACAACTCATTCCATGATAACACCCACACAAAAGATTAAAATAAGACTTGATTGCACATTACTCAAAGAAAAACACTGGTAATTTCTGCTGATGACAGAGATATGCTAGAGAATATAATTCTCACTTTGATGAAAATATCAGAGCAGAACAGTGAGAGTGGAATAACAGAACGTCTTTTCATATTTGAATGGGTTAGAGAGTGTGCGTGTGTGTACATATATGCCGTGTCCATGATTGAAATATATATTTACTCTGACACAAGAATTATTTTGTATATAACTTCCCTTAGCATTTACAAATATTGCTCTATGTGCAGTGTACATTAGCACAATATAGATGAAGGCCGCAATCTCATATTAACACGATTTTTAGAAAGAAAGACAGAAAAAAAGAAAGTGTGAAACATCAAATAAATTTGTCACTGAGTGGCGACCCAATGACTCTACAATCTTCTGCACTAAACTGCTTTAATTAACTTTAAATGAGGTAATTAGCTTGATTATGTTTAATTTTTGTTTGAATGATAATCTTAAAAACTGATAAGAAACGACTGATATCTTCAGGTCCCACATCCGGAGCTCAAACTCATACACACTAACACACACAAAGCTTTGAAGCTGCACTGGACCCCTGATAGTAAGTAATGAGACAAATCGTACTCCTAAACCCAACCCTCTCACAAACCTGATGGCATTATTATGATCTAAACATAACATCACATGGCTGATTTATAGTATAAGCCTTTTAAACAGTGAGGACTGCTTTAAATGACCCCACATGTTGGCTTTCAAGATGCTTCGACAAGGAAGGTCAATGGTAATGATATTTAATGTAACACAGTAATTTAATTTATAATACAAAATAGTTTATCTGTATGCTTTATACTCAGTAAGATTTTTTTTATGATTTTCATAGAGGTCATGCTCACCAAAATTGAATTTATTTGATCAAAAATACAGTAAACAGTAATATTGTTAAATATTATTACAATTTAAAATAACTGTTTTCAGCAGCCATTACTCCAGCCTTCAGCGTCACATGGTCCTTCAGAAATCACTCTAATATGCTGATTTGAAACATGTGTTGCTTAATATTTTTGTGGGAACTGAAATAAATTTTTTCAGGATTTTTGATAAATTCAAGTTGAAATATCTTCAAATATAATAAATGTCTTAACTGTCAATTTCGATCAATTTTATGCATTCTCGCTGTTAAAAAAGTATTAAATTATTCATTTTAAAAATCTTACTGAGACTTACCCAGACTTTTAAATGACAATTAATTTTATGGACCAGGGTGAAATAATACTTAATTCCTCTTCCTGTCCTTACTATTTAGACTGAAATTCGCTTTCCTGTAAGGTGTGGCTAATTCAGTTCAAATTCACACTCATTAACTGAAAGGGAGCAAGTTCTTAAATTATGAACTTGCCCTACCCTACTCTTAAAAGAAAATATTAGAAACCTTACAAATCATTTTAACCTTTTTTTTAAAACCTCGGCAGACTGAATTATGTTACCAAAATAAAGCTAATAAATAAAGTATATAGCAAACCCCATCCCTTTCACTCACACACTGATGAGGTGAGATGTTGAATATGATAAGGCCAACACACAAGTAAAGAAAAATATCATACATGTGACACTGATATTATGGACATCAGTTAACTAGTCAAACACAGACACACACACTGTAGAGAAAAGCTACTGCTAGTGCACTGACTATAGCTATTTGACCTCCTAATGCACTCAGTGAAGAACCGGCTATGAGGGCATGAGGCTGCACAAAAATCTTTCCTGATAATCACAGAGCAGCTGGAGAAAGTGGGAGTCATTTGAAACTTCATTTGATCTGGCAAGAGAAGTGATTTTGGCCACTCACCTTTTTTGCTCTCACTCTATATCTTGATCTTGCAGGTGGGAACAATTTTAAAGGAGCAGGAATGGTCATGAGAAGATTGGACTATACCCATACCCATTTCAGTATATATATGTATAAACCCAATTGCAAAGTCTTTGGATATCATTGTTTCAAAAAATCCCCTCCACTAAATAAAAAAAAAAATATATAATAATCCTCCAATATTGAATATTTGTTGAAATTTACCATTTTTGAACTTTCAATTTATCAAAGAATTCTAAACAAAAACATATTATGGTTTTCACAAAAGTATTAGGTTTATAACAAAAGAAAGATTAGAAATGTGTCTTGAGCACCAAATCAGCTAATTATAATGATTTCGAACGATCATGTAACATAGAACACTGGAGTAATGACTACTGGAAATTCAGCTTTGCCATAACAGTTATAAAGTGCATTTAAAAAAAATATTAAAATAGAAAACAGTTATTTTATATTGTCATTATTTTTCGAAATATTACTGTTTGCAGTATATGTGCTCAAATAAACACCACTTTGGTGAGAATAAGAAACGTAAAAAAATAAAAATCTTACTGATCCCAGACTTTTGAATGATAGTGTATCACAACTAGTATGCTAATGATCTTTTTATGTTTTATGAATGTAACAAAACAAAATAAGATGGTAATGCTTATGTCTCACATGCACAGCTGCAGGTTTGGATGAGTAGCTTTGTTATTCCTTAAAAGACTGGGCTTGTCTGATGGGATTTCCTTCCGCTCACTGCAGAGGCCTCAGCACTGATTAAAGGAGCAAAGTAAATAAAACAAACAGCAATCAGAGATGGGAATACACACACACACACACACACACACACACACACATGCACTCAAACACATGAAAAACCCAAAATATCTGATCAAGTCTAAACTATGAGGGCTGGGTTACATTTACACAACTCATAAATACACAACTCACAGATGCATAAACATACTGTGTATGCTAAGAAAAACAGATGATAACCAAGATAACGATCAACTTTTTCACCCATGAAAAATCAACTTTTAGCTGTTCAATTACAGCAAGCAGACAAACTCAAAAAACCCCACAAGCATTGGCCGTCTTTGTATGGAGACCCTGAGAAACCCCAAATCTCTTTGATTTTGACATTTCCCATGCTTTTCCTATTCCGAATCCGCAGCATTTATCAACATCATCCGTCTGGCACAGGCAGCACATCACATTACCCCGGCAACAACAGTAGGCCCTGGTTACCATGACGGCAATGCCAAGCCTCATTGCTCTCATTTGAGAAGCCTAATTTATTTGACAGGGAGAAAATATAGGATACATATACGCAGATTCACAGCCTGAGACACATACTGATTCATAAACAGTCACTGACAGTATGCATGTCTTATTAAACAGCCAAGCATGGTGATTTCTTCTTTTCCCCTCATCATTGAAAAGTCAGTCACATATAGGCAACAATATGCCTGACCACACACACACACACACACACACACACAGAGTCTATTGCTGATGTTGACATTTTTGTTATAATGTTCTGAATCTGTCATCCATATATGGAGTGTCAAAACGGTATGGATTAATTTCTAATCTTAAATACCCTAATTAAACCAAAATATACTAAACTACATGAAATCCTCACCATCCTGAAATATATGTCCAGAAAATAACTGTTGAAAAGAACCAGAACACTTCTCTCATGCAGGACTTCAAACCAACACCCCTTCTCCTTAAATTTTCTGACAGGCCATTTTAGGCTTGTAGAATGTTTAAATTACCCAGAAGGCTCCCCGCTGGCTCATACAATCTCCATCCAACATTTGCCGCCAACCACGCAGGTACGCACACACAGACATGCGCAATTTGGGGCCGAACGTTTGATTGCCGATCGTACATTCTCGCAGTTTCAATTTCACAGCAAGTGGTTTTTGTCATCAATATGGAAATAAAAAATGAATGAAGATGATGAAGATCAAACCGCGGCTCCTGGGCTCCGGTGACTGAGAGCGGCGGCAAAATGAGCCATAACATCACATGGCGCTTTCCTTCTCTCTCCAGCTCATTGCATATCTATAACTCATCGTTTTGCATCTTGTTCTTCTTTATTTGACTTTTAATTTTCTTTCTTTCTCTCTTCAAAAAGGAAAGGAGGGATTTGTTCTCAAATAAAGTTTTTATTGGCAACGAGGGCTGGGGTCCTTCAGAGGGGCTGCCAAAGAAATGCCTGACAGAGCAAGAGTTAATGTGACTATTTCAATTATCCTTCACACACACAGAGAGAGTCTGGAAGCCATTAGTTTGCAACCCCCTCAGTTTAGGTTTGATGGTTCCCAGGTGAAGGTTGGTTTTCGATGTCCGCATGCGTCTTGTCGGTGGACACAATTAGCAACAACTCCGAGTGATTTCACTCATAACCCTCCCGCCGAAAGCTGCCATGTTTGAGAGAGAGAGCTGCCGTTTTCACTCAGATGAGGGTGTGTACATATGCCTGCATTCAAAGCAGGGAAGGAAATGAGAAGTCACACGCAAGCTGGTACACGTCAGCTGGTCCTAGTTAAAAAAAGACCATGGGGTTTTGGGCTTCTGACAGCAGTTTCCAGTCATGCCCTCTCGCCCACAGTCACACACACACATTGTCATCGTGACAGAGACACTGAGAAATAGTGGTCCCTTGTTGTGGTTTGTCTGTTTTTCCAGAAGTCTTCACTTCTGTAAACGGCTACCCACAACGCCTATGAAAGCGAGGGAGGTTTACACAAATGAAAAATCAAGAAAAAACTGTACTTTCCAGAATAAACCAAGCTAGATCTGCTCAGAAATGGACTGTGTATGGTGGAAAAAAAAATTTTTTCTGTGTTATTTTGTGTGCTTGTGTGGATGTGAATAGAAAGCGAGAGAGGGAGAGCGAGAGACCAGTGGTGGTGAAGTGTGAGCATTTTCACTCTGACAGCTCCAACAGAAGATTTGTTGAAAGGAGGAAAGCGAATCCTGCTTTCTTTCATTTGCATCAGCCTGCGGTCTTTCATCATGGGCTGAGACAGAGACAACAAGGGGAAGCAAGAGAAAATCAGGCGTGATGGAGGAGAGAGACTGATATGGGTAGATAATGCATATGTGTGCCTTTGTGTCTCTCTGTTTAGCTTTCAGGTACTCAGGACCAACCACAGACATCCTGGAAATGGGAACTTCAGAAAAAATGTGCAGACGACATGCTACTTCTTATAAAGATGGCACAAAAAATAGCTCAGATAATAGAGTAAAAAAAATAGGATAGGCTATAGATTATTTGCATGTGAGTATGTGCCAATAGTCATGATGTTTATTCCAGTAGAACATGGGTTCGATTCCTATAGGGAATGCATGGACTAATTAAATAAAGTCGCTTTGGATAAAAAAAATATGCCTAATGTGTAAATGTCAGCCAAATGTTTAAATGTTTTACATTAACGTAACATTTATAATCACCAGGTTAAGGTCAGTTTCAACACTTGGTTATAAAACAGACGCTGAAGGAATATAGTGTGAAATTATGTAGTGTTAGAATATTATGGCGAGCTGTTTAGCAACAGACAATCATAAACTTCTTTACTGCTTACCTCATTAAATAGTCACAGAGACTTTCACACATCTGAGAGGAAGAAATAAAAATGTCAAAGAGTGACAGCAAAAGTGTTAACTGGTCTATTAAAAATATATGTATTATTTTTGGGGCATGTTTCAGAACCGTTATTTCCACACTTTTCTTGATTAATCATGCTTAAGAGGTATCATCATGCTTTTTTGTTAAATATGAGAAAAATGCAGTTGTTCTCTTTTTTATTTCCTTGTAAGAGTATTTATAACAGGTATTAGACCTATTTAGGAATTACACTTAATTACAATAAAATTTATGGATATAAAAATGACTATATTTGCATTACTATTTACTTTGTTCTGACTAAGACAATATTATAAGTAAGGTGTTTACATTTGTTTACATTAGTTGCTTTTAGAATATACCTTTCATGCACTTTTGATCCCTTTTGTAAATTTTTCTATAAAATAAAAAAAAGAAGAAAAATACTGACCTCAAGCTCTTGAATGGCAGTGTATATTGTCACAAAAGTTGAATTTTAAATGAATGCTGTTTTTTTTTTTTTTTTTTTTTTTTACTTTTTATTCATCAAGGAATCCTGAAAAAAGTATCACAGGCTATAAAAAAGTTTGCAAAAAAAAAAAATTCTTTAATATTTCTTACATGGTATGAACATGCCCCAACCCCCCCCCCCCCCCCCCCCATACACACACATTCTCACACCTTACACAACTTCATCTTATAAAGATATCTGTAAATTATAGCCAATAATAGAGCCAATTTTCTGAATTTTGACAACCAGAGTGAAATTATAATATTTCTACTGATGTCCATTATGTGCCGGTCAGTTAAGTTTATTAACCTCATAAATATAAGAACAGTAAGTCAGGTTTTACATACACATGAATTAGGTTTTACAAACACACACATTTATTAATAACACGCATGGATTAATTAATAACCTGATGAACAGTGTAAAACATGGAACAAGATGATCCAGAATTATGTTTTAATAACTATTACATTTTAAGTATGGCAGTCCCTGTGCTTTGTGTCCTAACTCTGTTTCTTTTTGTGTCTTTCAACGCCTGCCTCTTTCTCTCATTCCCTGGCCTATCTGTCTTTCTCTTTGTTTCTCTCTCTCTCTCTCTCTCTCTTTCTCTGTCCTGTCTGTCTCTTTTGCCCTCTCTCAGAGACCAATCATCGTGACCTCATTCTTTGCACAATGACATCAGTGTTCAAAACGACCAATTAGTAGAAAGCGTGAGAATTCTAACGAGTCTGTTGGGAAAATTGTATGTGTGTGCCTGTGTGATGGCCATGTAGGAAAAGACACAGCACATTATTAATGAATGCCCTCCAACAGTTGGTACCTGAATGTAAATCTGCGAGCCTTCGGTGTCTTGAAAGTTTGATTTGTTATGAGATACAGTCAACACTAAAGTAAAGCAGTCAAAGACCGTAAATGGAAAATGTATGTGTGTGTCTGTGTGAGTGTGTGTTCCAGCTGATTTAATCTTGGTTTTCCTTTATACCATCTACTGTTTCAGCCTGTAGACCCAACATATCATCAGTCATACCTGTCAGCAACTAAATCCCTCCCGCTCTCTCTCTCTCTCTCTCCCTCTCTCTCTCTCTTTCACACTCTCTATCTGTCTCTCACTTATTTCTCTTCATCTCACATAACACACACACACACACACACACGACTTCTTAGTCCCCAGTGTGTTGTTATGTGATTCTACTGCACAATAAATGTTTTCTATACATGTTCCTTTGTGTGTTCTCTCTGACTTCTCATTTGCTTCTTTTGAACAGGAGTAATGTTAGCATGGCTAACAGGTCTTATCATGTGAG
Organism: Carassius auratus; assembly: GCF_003368295.1. NCBI lineage: Eukaryota > Metazoa > Chordata > Actinopteri > Cypriniformes > Cyprinidae > Carassius > Carassius auratus. The sequence continues at coordinate 6,358,485 of NC_039286.1, forward strand.
TATCCTATCGTATGAGTTTTTAGATATGTTTCTTCCTCCCCAGATATGACTGGACTTTGACAAAGGCTTACTCTGAAAGAAAAGGACTTTAGTTACTATAAACCAACTCAAAAGGGAAAAGAAAAGCTTCTGTTTATTGGAAGCTGAGATGAAGCACAAAAATACTTTTGCTATTTAAAAACATACATATTACAGATAAATAACAGTTTACAACCAGGTTTGATTGCTTAAACTGATTTAATTATTGATCATTCTTTAGTATTTATTATTATTTATTCCTTTATTATTCTAGGTTAATGTTGCTTTATAACTATAAAATCTGTGTGTAGTAATGTTAATTTATACATCTAATAAATGTTAAAAAGAATAAGCAGCCTATATGTAGAATTAACCAAGATTAATAAATATTGGTTCATAATAATTTTGTTAGCTATTACCTTAATGAATGTTAAACCTTATTTTAAAGTGTCAATATTTCTTTCATAACAACGTTATTCCTTCATGCCAACAGTTTCTCTCATTTGGTTTATGCTGTAAGTAATCTGGTTGTGATTAATGGTGATACTGCATGCATGTAGACCATTCATCTTACTTTTATGAGATCTATCTGCCAAACTTTTATATGTTTCTTGGCTCCAGATGTGCTGAATTGCCAGGATGATTGACAATCTGTTCATCTTTAGTGTAGTTAAATGTTCCTGGCAATTACATGTAGTATTTTGTAGACTGAGAAGCTGGTTTTGGAAAAACACCAACTAATTGACACAAAAACAATGCAACATAATTTACCAGTATAAACACTGTTATGCATAACTAGACTTACCCAGACATTTCATGGTTCGCCTCTTTTATATAAGTGTATTTGCTACTTTTGGTGAAATGTTTAAGTCATCCATAACATTTCAATCAAGCAAGTGTTTCTTTCTCTGGTTTGTATTTGTCTTAGCCGCTTTAAAATGTCAGCTGGCATTAGACTTTTTGTTTCAGAAGTTTTTTTTAATTATATCCTTTTCCTCACACTGTCCCAATCATTTCCAACACAGTAGCAGAGGGTTTCATTTGAGCATTTGGCAGGTGCCAGCAGTCTAGCTTGTAGCTTTCAACAGCTTGATGTTATCTCTAAGGCGGGAAAATGCCATAGCAGTTGACTGCACAGCCCAAGCAAACACATACTTCTTCAGGGATTTGATTTAGAGGTCTGGTCTAGGCAATGTAGTGCATGTAGGATTGTAGGACGGAAAGTCTGGCTGTCAAGAACAAAATGTAATATTAAAAGTGAAGAATTAGTGTTAGAGGATAGAAAATTAGAGACTTGAAGGCAGACGCACCTCTAAAATGATGTGTGTCACAAAATCTTTCAGAAATCCATCATTCTAACATGCTTAATATTTATATTCATATTAACTTTTTAGTGAAAACTGTGATACATTTTTGTTCAGGATTCTTTGAATAGCAAAAAGCTCAAAAGAAAAACATTTATTTAAAATAGGAATCTTTTGTAACAATAAAAATGGCTCTCTTTTTTTTTTTAATAGAATAAATTTTTTTTATGTAAATAAAATATCTTACTGACCCTAAACATTTAAATGGTATAGTGGCATACACTACAAAAGGTTGAAGTAAGTAAATTAGTTGAAGTAACTGTCACCCCGTCCCGTATACTTGACGCCTACATTTACTTCACTATATTACAAATTAAATCTTATCTAATCTTGGCAAACTATATTTTGTTGGAAAGGTCTAAGACTCCCTAATATACATTTTACCAATGTTTAAAAAAAAAAGAAAAGTAGATTAATTTATGACAAGAGTGCACCCTCAAAAATCTACATTGTAACAGGAGTTCTGACCTTTGTTTTAAAAAAGACTTCTTCGTTTGCCTTTTTCTCCATCACATTTTATAAATCATCAGAAATTTTATATCAACTAAAAACTTTAAACTCAGACTTTGCATTACTAGTAAATGGTACATCAATATAATGTTACAAAATGTTTTCATTCATGAATTATAAAAATGTAAGTTTGAATCGTGCACTATAATGTCAGTTAACATAATACAAATGAATTAACTTAATTGAATTGATATTCAAATATAAAACAATGCAAAAAATCCAAAGCCTATTCTAATGTATTTGTATTATTTAACATTCATGAACCATTTAACACTAACATGAACTTTAAGAGACATTTTAACCATTAAGGGTGTGATGGTGTCTTTTCATGTAACAGTCAGCAAGAATTACATCTCACTGATCTTCATGGATAGTTTGCATCTCCATTATCAAACATCTCTCAGGGGTTTCATACCATCTAGTTGAACTAAGAGCAGTACAGCTCTGTGTAACTTTAACCAAGTTAGCAGAGTAACCTCAAATAGCCTGCACTATCCTTTTTCCTTATCTTCTTTTAATCATATTTTCCATGAAATAGTTATTTTTAGGCCTACCATTATAGTTAAGTGTTCACAAATTCCTAAAATGTTGCTTAAGCCTGAACAATATACAAAAAGGAAGAGTTTTTCTATAGTAATATAAATGTGTGTATTTTGCATTGAATATTGTGAGAAGTGTAGCTATAAGGAGACGGCGAATGTCGATGACATTATATTCATGCTGTTTCAACAGTGGGGGTTGCTCAGGCTATCACCTTCAGGCAAAGCGTAGGGGTCATAGTTCAATTTTGTAGAAAAGGTTAACGGTCACCCACTCCTCCCACACTGACTGCACTTTTCTCTGTTCATCACGCCAGGCCTCGACCCCTTCAACGCCATCAGCCACATCTTAGGAATCAGCCAAGAGAGGAGGCAAGAGGTCAAAGTTCAAGACCCCATATGGGTGGAGTCACACTATTGCTCACTTTCTCTCTCTTTTATGTCTTTTTTTATACACGTTGCACTTCTGCATGATTGCAGAGGCCTGAAGTTCAAAGCTACAGATGCCAGTTAAATAAAGCCATCATATATAGCATGTGCATAAATAGTAGCATGCTAAAACGTGTGAACACATCCCTCTTCTGTCATTAAGGGACATTTTCTAAGCTTCCTGATCCTTCATCAGCGCCTTCCGCTTCATTCCTGATTGGCAGAACCATGCTGACCTCAGCAGACATCTGATTGGATTACCCTAAAGTCTTGTGGTAGCGGTCCACACCCCTTGTCTGAGTGTCTAGGGTGGATGTTTGTTCAGGTTTTTGATCGGCTTGAATGGCCTGACAGGATGGGGAAAAAACAAAGTGACTGGTTAGCTGAAGTCTGTATAAACTGTAAGCATACACATTTTGGGCTACATCCTCTAACCAGCTAAATAAAATTTTAATAGATGAATGTCACATTGAGGTGAAAAACAAAGCCATTTGACACCTTGAAACATTTTTTATTTAATTGAGAGCTCTGAATGAGTAAAGTTTACTTTCATGTGTGGACTATATAACATATATGTCGTAAAATATATATTTAAGTATAAGTATATAGTATAAGTATATTTACATTTTTAATACGATATATCTCATAATCTCAACAAAGTCCTGTTTTTTTGTTATCACATATGTTATAATGTCGCACTGCCCCCTGCTGGATAAAATATGAAGTGACCTTTGCAGGAAAGGTGATGTTTCATATTGATATTAAGCATAATAGATTATTCCTTTTAGAATAAATTCATTCGAACCACTTCATAATGGTTGAATATATAAACTCCATCTATAATATTGACATTTACGGTTCCAACATATTAACACCTAATTTACGTTTTTATGACGTATTTATTCAAATGTTACATTACATTTTATGTGAGCATTCTGCAAATAGACACCATAGAAAAATATGTGCTATGCGCATCTACAGCTAATTACAGCCAATGATCATTAATGTGCTTTTTAGTCAGACATACCTGAAGCAAGGTATCTCAGAAATGCCCCTTTAAACATGCCATTTTACAACAGCACTAATTGAATGCCTTTTTTAATATTTGCATCTTTTATATTTGCATTTATGTATATATTTTAGCTGTATGATGATGATTAACATAACTTATAAACTACACATTATTAGAAAACTTTTCCCAAACATACTGATTGCAGAATATGCCACCCTCGCTGCCAGTGAACTGCATGTCAGTGATGGCAATTAGTAAATACTCTTTGATGGAATAAAATACCAGACCATTGCTAAAATGCCAGTGTGACTCTGTGGCCTACAACACCTCATTTCCAGCTTGTCGATTTCTTATTCATGCTCATGTGTCATGCATCATTTATGTGGAAAAATATCCAGCTATTTACCTTACTCCTGCCTTAATGTGGTGGTAATTGAGGTCTAGGTGAGCTGCACAATGAATTGATTCAAACTATTGTGACATGAAATGCTTCTCGGGTTAATTTGGAGCAAGTCCAAAGGTTTTGTTCAGCATGTGAATGCATATTATTGACTGGAATGGGTGCACATTTCCTGATTATTGTACACGCTCATTGGTTGGCCTTTCCCTGCTTCTTCTAAGAGTACAATGTAGAACAAAATCAATTTGTTAGCTATCTAATAATTTCTCATAATGCATCAACATTTCAAGACCAGCCACCACATTAAGTGTTTACTTATCAAATCATAGTAATTTGTAAAAGAAGTCCACTTCAAAAGATAATTTTCATCTTATGGCACATGTTAAGAAACCTATAAGGCACCTTTGGTAGGACTTCTGCTCCTTCTTCAGTTGGACCTGTCGCTCTGTTGCTATGAAACACTCAAGAAGGTCACTAGTGAATGAATGTAGGTGGGTGCTGTGTGGTAATATATTAAGTATGCAATGCAATGAGTTCATTAAAAGGAATGTTTTTGTGAGTATGTTTATTTGCACATGGTCAACTGTATAAAAAGCCTTCATTGTGCTTTAGTGAATGATTGTAAGATGTCCTCCTTCACTCTTCTCTCTTTAGCCTTTGGCATCCTGAGCAGCTTGATGCTGAGGGAGGTTACGGCTCTCAGATTGCCTCTTCCTGATGACAGTGATCCCGACAGATTTACATGGGGACAGTTTCCTGAGGTAAGAACTTTATGCTCTTTCTTTTTCTTTACTTCCTTTACTATCTTGGGTTGGTATATACAGTATGTGTGGAACAGTGGATTTAGAGTAAATGCACTGTCATAGTTTGCCTAAAACATGTAATTTATAAAATTATAATACATCATTTTTAATTCTTATTAAAATGACGATGATGATTGTTGTTGTTGTCTTTATCTTTGATCTAAGTCTTCATATATAATATTATTAAAAAATCTTTTTTTACATTCATTTGTAACGTTGTCAGAAAGTTTTATAATATATAATTTTTATTTTATTATTATTATTAATAAATATTATGATTATTATTGTCATTTTTGTCATTATCTTTTATCCAAGTCTTCATATCTGATATTATTTAATAAAATTAGGTGGCACCATGTTTTAAAAAAGAATAATCAAGTTATAAGTTTTATATTAATTTTACATTTTTATTTTGATTCAATCTTGACTGTGTCAAATTATACTGTGTCTAATATTTAAGAATAAACATGATAGCATTAGGTAGCACCAAAAAAAAAAAAAATATATATATTTCTTTATAAGAAGATTCTTTATAAAAGTTATAAGAAATGTGCAGAATTGTAGGGCCAGCTACTGTTAGTACCCTGTATACTTATGCTTTGGATTTTAAAGTGGATTTTATAAATGCAAATTAGAAAATAAAATATAATAATAATAAAACAATAATTAATATAATAATTTGAAATTTAAAAAAAAAAAGTCAATGCAATTTTTTAGTTTGAAAGTGACATCAGTGACTAGTGTATCAGTACATTATTAGTCCACTGATTATTAAATCTGCTGATTTTCACCCTGTCCTCTTCTTCTACATTTTTTGTTGTCAAAGGACACTCAAGAGATTCCCCGGAGTCTGGAGTTGGAAGACTTCACTCTTAATGTAGCCCCTACCAGCAGCCGTGTCAGCTCTCCCACCATCCTGCGACTTCACCCTATAATAAAAAAACCAACACACCTGCATGCCAACCTCCCCCTTCGCTTCGGGCGGGATGCACAGATGAACGCAAGGGACCGCGCTTCTAAGTCTACTATCAACCTCCCTCAGCGCTTCGGCCGTTCCTGCACTATGTGTGAGCGCTCAGGGACTGGACCCTCGGCCACCCTGCCACAAAGGTTTGGAAGGGACAACATATTTTCTTTAGACCCTTTCCGTGCATTGACTCTCTACACACGTACACCTGAATCACCATTTCCAAAAGAAAGGTAAACTTTAATATTTCTGGTATCAACTGAAACTGTCATGGCTATTGTTTCATAATCATGTTTGCGTGTGTGTGCGTATATAATTTATTTAACTAATATTATATTAATTGTAATGTGTATTCCTATATTAACTATACATACATTTTAGATATAATTTGTATATGTCATTATGAGTATATTCATTTAATGGGAGTTCTAACAAATTGCTTTATTTGATTTCTATCACAGGACTCAAGTCCACGACTACATGTTTGAAACAGTAGCAGACTCAGAAGAAACTGTAAAGAGAACAGACTACACAGCTTTAGACTAATGAAGCCCACAAAACAACTGCTGTTTATGAGATGTTTCGTTCACCAGTTTCATGAATTTCCTATTCTCTTCATGCATTTGCATCTGTACTTGCCTGCTTGTAAATTGTTTGATTAAATTATGAATAACACTATACTGGTGACAGTGTATTCTTATTATTGGTATGTACATATTATATATATATATATATATATATATATATATATATATATATCTGTGTGTGTGTGTGTACCTACTTAACCATATTTTGGTTTGGTTACCTGAAAATGGGCTAAACCTAACAAAATCTCCAAAAACCTCCCTTTGGGGACATCTTCATTTGTAAAACTGGTTTAAAACAGCAACAGCACATACAGTTTATACTGTAGAAAAAACAATTATGCATATGAAATGTCCCTATTTAGACAGCTAAGTGTGTGTGAAAAACATTTTATTAATCTAAGGAACCTTTTCCACTAGAAAGAACCTTTTATGCAATGTAAATATTCCACTGATGTTAAAAGTTCTTCATGGAACCATTGATGCTAATAAAGAACCTTTATTTTTTAGAGTGTCGGAACAATCCAAAACCCATAATTGCATCAATGTTCCTTTTGTTTATGTATTAAAAAAAGCAACTAATCTTTCATCTGCGAATGCACCCTGCAGTACAATGCTTAATGAGGTTGAGGTGTTATAAATATGCTGTTTATTAACTGGAATGTTTCATGTTGATCCTCTACAAGATGGCCTGCTACAGGTTCCTGAGGGACAATGCAACATGGCATTTTCCAAACACAAACACACTTCTAACTAAGGTAATGATATAAAACACTTTACACTTTATCAAAACAATTTACAAGCAAAAAAACACCTTCATAAAACCCCTTCCTTCCTACAGATGTAGGTGCGCAAGTCGCAAAAGATATATCATCCCTATGAAGCTTTACACAAAATACATGCAGCAGTTCTCTCGCTAAAGCCTATAATGTGTGTTAAACAATCTGAATGAAACGTTATATCCAAAAGCATCTAACTGCATCAGCAATGTGCCATACTGGTACAAAAATCTAAACTGGACAGCACGTGATCAATTTTTCAGTGTTTACTTCATAACAAATGGATTACAAACAAACATTTATCAGAAACACAGTGGTTAATGTGTCAGCAAAAAATGGTGTTGTATTTACTTTGGAAAAAAAAAAGATTAATTGAGAAACTGATATTAATTTTCACAAATAAATACAAAGAATTAGCAAGCAACACATTGAATTAATCATGAAACTTTTGTCAAAAAGAGCATTAGCAATCAGGCAACAAGACAAGAGAAAAGGAACTGTAAGGTCCATGCACTTGGCCCAAGGTAGGTATCCGGAGCTGGATGAAGTTTTCCTGCGTGTTCGGTCTTTTCAGTGCACAAAGTTATTAAATTTAGGTTAAACTCAAATCTGACTTCATTTTATCTAATATGACTCCACTTTAGTATGCAATTGGTTGTTTGTCTGTCTCTAATTATTTATATTATTCTGACATTTGATTATTCTAGTTATCTCTTTACTTTATACTTACTTAGTCCCCTACAGTTACCCATGTACAACTTAACCAGCAGTTATGAACAGTATGATGACTAGTCTCTCATAGTTAATGCAACTGATTTAACTAAAGTCAAGCTAGTCAGAAATCTAGAATTTCACCTGATCTAACCTGAGATGTAGTATACACTAAATCCTGGATGCAGATTTGCTAAAACACACACCTTCATTTAATCTACTTGAAAAAATAATTTCAGAGTAAGTCAGAATAAATCAAACAATTTATTATCAGTCCAATTACACAGCCAATACAGATATATCACCTCTACAAAACATCAGTTTCTCTAAGAGGAATCTAAGAGTAAGATATGATACCTGGGCCCGTATTCATGAAGATTCTAAGAATCCTCTCAGAAAATTCTTAATTTAGCTTAAAAACTTTTACGTAGGAGTCTTAGCTTAAGAGTGATTCGGGACCGATCTGAGAGCAACTCTGAGTAAGGAAAAGACAAAACCTTTCATTTTAGTGAGGATGCGGGGTTGACCCCGTTGCTATGTATGACACAATCTTTGAAGACTGTGATTGGTTGGTTGTCCAAGAAGGAAAAAAAGAGTGATTTTAAGTATAGGGTTTATTCTAATTCTCACTTTGAATTTACATGCGTAATTTATCCTATTTGACCATTCTCTCTCTCTCTCTCTCTCACACACACACACACACACACACACATTATATCTGTGTATATAAATCCTTTTTTTATTTACCATGCTTTTAATTTCCTATAAGGTATTTGATTGGCTTAGAATGATAAAAATTGTTCCACTCTTTCCATTTACAGTGATTGCTGTCCTTTTTTTTTTTTTTTTTTTTTTTTTGAATGTTGGTTTTAATGTATCAAACATGGAATCAAAACCAAGAAGGGCAACAAAGCCAAACTGGACAGAGGAACAGTGTTTACTGTTAGCCCAGTTAGTGGATGAACACAAGGCCATTCTTAAAGGAAAATTCAGGCCGGGTGTCACAGCAAGGGACAAGAAGCAGACATGGGAGCATATAGCACAAACTATTAACGCTTCATTCCCCCTGCTTATGCGCACCTATAAGCCTGCTATAATTCATAAATGCAGTTTTTTGAGCCTGCAAGGTGGGAATGTCCAGTGGAAACTAAATGAACTGCGACACAATAAGATGTTCTGAAAGTGCTGTAACTGTTTGTGTGATCACTCTGTTTACAGAAGGTTGTGACAGACCCAAATCATCATATTGCATTGTTGCATTTTCCCAGTTGCCAAATATCGTAATGTAGTGATTACTTTAATTTGCTGTGTCGGAGATGTTAGCACATCTCTTATAAGATCAATCACAAACATGATCGCTGCACGATCTAGGCAAGGCAAGGCAAGACAAGGCAAGGCAAGGCAAGGCAAGGCAAGTTTATTTATTTAGCACATTTCATACACAATGGTAATGCAAAGTGCTTTACATAAAATAAAGTAAAATAATAATGAAGAAAAGTAATAACAAAAAGAAAACAAGCAATTTTAAAACTTTTAAAATTATTTAAACATTTACTTAAAATGAATTTAAAAACAGTTAGAAAATGTGATAGACACTATCTAATCTATAGCGTCTAATTAATTCACTGTCATCTATTGTCTGCAACACATTTCTTCTGCCTCTTCATCTTTATGCCATTTTCTCCTCTGCTAAAGAAACTCTTAAGCCTCTTAAATGTCCTCATCTGTGCTCCTAACAAGCTTGACCTTAAGACCTCTTTTAAGGGTTAAGATGCTTTCTGAATTACTTTTTTCTTTAATAGGATTTTTTCTTTAATTTTAAGAGTAAACGCCCACATTTCTAAGAATTTTCTTAGAATTTTGTCACTAGGAGCTACTTTTTGCATTAAGATTATTTATGAATACGGGCCCTGGCTTTTAGAAAAATAAATTTCTAAAATCCGGCTACAGAAGCCCAGTAATGTTTTCTCACTTCGCTTATATACACAGACCAGATCAAAGAAATGTTAAAATCAGTCGTACAAACATAAAAGCCCTATGGTTATCTAATGGTTATCAAAGATCTTTGTTGGGACATCTCTCACATCAGAAGAACAGGTTTTGTTTTGTTTATTCTTGCCTGTTCTGTTGATGCGAGAGTGAAACCACCTTACCAGTCGCACCTGAAGTATATATATTGACCACACATCAGCTTGAAACAATAGATTTGTGAAATGTTCATGACTGAGTGAGACTTGAGGGGAAGGAGAGGGTGTGAGGAGTCAGGAAGGGATGGACGCAGTGTCTCGTTCCCTGCTCAGGGAACCATAAGTTTTCTCACAGTTTAATCATGTTATTAATATGTTATTACTAATAATAATAATACACGTCACTCAAAAATGTGAATTAATATTCACTGATTTTTTTTTTAATAAATTTGATTAGCAACACATATTTTAATATGAATGAAAGACATCCCTTCCTGATTTAACTACTGCTCCAAACAATTCTCCTGTCCACCAGCAGAGTTCCCTGTTTCCTCAGTGGCAGTTCATTATTTTTGCAACACCAGCTCAATGTTTCTTAAACTAATCAATATTCAGATTATGTAAATACATCATATATGAAATCTATCATACTTACATTATATGGACTTTTCATTGAATGCTTTGCATATTCAATAAAACTGTGTGTTCTTTTGATGTTTTGTGTAATTCAGCTGTTAAACAACATCATAAATTTGTCTATTTAAAGTATCCTACTATCACTATGTAGCTATTGTATACAATAGCATGTAAACTTCTTCAAATGCCATAATGATTGATATCAATATATACTAACAGTTAATGCTACACTCATGTGTGAATATGACTCTCTTTTAAAACATACCTCAGGTTCAGTGGTTTGTACATTCCACTTTCCTGTGCAGATGGGTGCAGGCAATGAACTAAAACCTGTGTTGTTAAGGCAACCCTGGGATGGCATGCAAAATAGCAGATTTGTCTAGCATAAATTAATCATAGCATCGTTGATTCCCTATTCCTTTCATTAGACCTTAAGTTGTCCTCAAAATATGTTGCCCACTCAATATCAGATGGTTATTCTCCAGGTTAGTGAATGGTTCAATTAATTTGACCATAGGCTAATAGATAGATAGATAGATAGATAGATAGATAGATAGATAGATAGATAGATAGATAGATAGATAGATAGATAGATAGATAGATAGATAGATAGATAGATAGATAGATAGATAGATAGATAGATAGATAGATAGATAGATAGATAGATAGATAGATAGATAGATAGATATTTGAACTGCTTACCAGTGCGTACCTGAATTATGTAATAGTCTCTGTTTTGTTTTAAAATGCCGTTGCTCAATAGGCCACATGTCACGTTTCTTTGTATTTTAATTGGCTTTCTAAACGTCAATCACCACTAGGCCCCGCCCACCTGCTGCTCACCTCACCGCGGAACTCAAAACACAGCTCGAGGTTTAAACCTGAGCTGGAAGCCTTAAACCTAAAACCTGTGGTCTCCTCCACCCTCCGCCTCGGATTACATCGGTGCGTCACGGACATTTCGTTCGAGATAACCCTCCCACAAGAGAAGTTTCCTAAAATCTGATTTCGGCAGGTAGAAGAAGTGGGATGATAACCCCGGTGACAGTCAGTAAATGTGCTGATAAGGCGTTTTTGTAAGTGGACCGTCAGTGACACGACGACAGAGCCGCTGCGCCACGCTGTCACTCTGAACCTGCAACCGCGGTAGGCACCGAGTTTGTGTTCATGTTACATACGGAGACGTTTTTAATCTATCTTTGAATTATCAAACAAGTCTTGGCTTGTTGTAAGAGAAGTATTTTACTGTGATTCATATTCACTTGTAACGTTACCGTGGGAAACCTCTTAACATTCCATTGATGTACATCCGAACATATATATAATTATAAAAGTGTGTTTTGTTAAAAACCACTTCTGTTGTTTGTTTTGATCTTAGTGTCGTCTTAGAAAACCCGTTTAAGTTCTGTTTCCTGTCCTCATCATGGATAGACTGACTCATCGATCTTCCTAGTTTAACACTGCTTTTCTATAACTCTTAAGTCTGTTTCTGGCTCTGTTTGACCTCAGGCAGCTGTGCAGCTCGTGTTGAGAGGTTTGGTTGAAGGGTTTTTCTGTCATGTCATTGCGATGTGATTGATCTGTTTGGTCAGAGTCATCAGCGCATCGCGTTGCTGTGGCAACAGAAAGGAGCGCGCATCGAGTGGCCAACAGCAACACCAGGAATTGAATGCAAATATTATTGTGTGCATTATCATAATTTTATTCTCATTTTATATAGCTTTTTGGTTATTCATTTAATTGGATACAACGTCAAATGTTGCTCCCTTTAATTGTTATCAAGCCGGGCTTGGTGTAGTGTGAATTTAATGGTGCTAAGTTAGACTTTGTAAAATGTTTTTATTTAGTTAAAAGAACATTACACCTAAAATGAAACTTCTGTCATCATTTACCCTATTGGTATGGTTTCCTTTTTCTGTGGACGGAAAAATAGTTGTTAGGCAGAACAGACTCAGTCACAACTTGCTTTCATTGCATCTTTTTTTTTCTCTCCATACAGTGAAAGTGAAAGGTAGCTGAGGTCGTCATTCTGCTTACCTTCTTGTTTTGTGTTCCACTTTAAGGTTGCAAAATGCAAATATTGTGTTGTATAATAGTTTGATATCTCATTTTAGGTAGTTTTTAGTACCATTGATTTGGTTAATTATTTATTTTTAGATAATGAGGAACATTGTCCAACATTGTCCTCATCATATTGTTGTGACGATCACTGTGGTTTAGTGGGACTTTCAGAGTATTAAACTGAAGGCTTTTCATGTTTTGATTTGAATTATGTGGCTTATGAGCTGTGTGTTTTTCCTTAATGTACTCATACACAATCATAGGCTTATACAAACTGTTTTATATCATACAGTCAATCAATAGTTCATGCATGTCATCTTTTTAAAAAACATATCGGTGGCCTTTTCTCAGAGTTGGAAGTTAGATGTCAAATGTTGTTTGAAGAAGTAAAGCCTAAATGAAAGTCTAGGCAAGTCAAGTCACCTTTATTTATTTAGCGCTTTATACCATTAAACGGTCCTTTTTTCAGTTCATGATTCAGTGATGGTATTGATGATGATACATGAAGTGGTGTTATTTGCTGTCTAACCAATGTACTTAAATTCATAAGCTTTTGTTGCCCCAGTGAGATCATGCTTACTAAATCATGTGACTGTAACATCCTTCAAAGACCTCAAGGGTTATGTCACTTTAAAATGTTGTCGTGATTTTAACGGTAAAAACCTGTTAATTGGTTAATTTCCGTACTATATACGATGAATCACTGCAATTTATTCTTTATAAGAAGAACATAGTCATTGTATAATTTACAGTGGAAAACCATAAACTGACATTCCCAGAATTCCTGCATGACACGAATTAACTGTTTTTTTTCTTAGTTTTTAGGTTTTATCTTATATCTAATGTTGTTAAATGAATGTTTATTGCATTATTTCAGTATCATTTGTTACCATGATGGTGTTTAGCGTTTGTGTGAATAGGACTGTGCACCTTATCTATATTAGTATTTACCTCCTCGGCTTGTGGAAAGCTGTTTCTGATGAGCATTGGTTCATCATGTGACTTTCTTAATGCCGCCTGTTTTTGGTGGTTATCAGTACATTATAAAGGTACAAAACAGATATTAGTTCTCCATTCGGTTGTTATATTAACGTTATATCAGATAATGAAATGTTTTTTTACTGTGAATTTAAGTTTTAAGTCTGTAAACCCTAAATGTGGCTACTGTATTTTTTTTGGTAAATTTCGGACAAAACCACAACTGCCAGTACTTTACCGTAAATGTCACAGGTTTTTTTTTTTTTTTTTTCATTGTTGGTTTTTCCCTCATGAAGTCACTGGCTTTGTCATCTGCACTTTTCAACCACACAATTACTGTTTATTCAACTCTGTTATGACAACCTTTAGGCTAGACCTTTTAATTTATCATATGAGTTTGTATTTGTCATAACTGTATCTTCAATATGCTTCCTTGCCTTTGGCCCCACTATACAGCCCTCAACCTACAGCCCATTTACTGTTATGACTAAGTGCTGAGAGTTGTGACGTGTGTGTGTGTGTGTGTGTGTGTGTGTGTGTAAATTAGTACTAACAACCACATTCTATGCTTTACACACCATACAAATCAGAGTGGAAAATGTCAGTTTCCGTTGATGGTTTCACATTGTTTGGCCATACAACTAACTCTGATCATGTTGTGTTGACTTCTCCTATGTTTACATCATAGGTTTATCACCCTCATAAGACAAGATTACCTGTTTTCAATGTCACACAAGCAATGTTTAGCACTTTAACACAGGGATCAGGGACTGACAAGTATTATTAAATGGATAGCTCTTGCCTAGAAATGTAATTTGTTTCTGGAAGAGAGAGAAAAAGGTAAATATACATGTCAGAAAAATGAAGCATTTTAGACTTTTAGGAGATTAAGAAAAAAAACGTGTTTTCCTCCAACTTCAAGGGGTCCTATTATGCTCTTTTACAAAGTCTTAATTATGTTTTGGGGTGAAGTAGAACAGGAACTCATACGAGGTTGTTCAAAAACACATTATTTTTCACATATTTTACATTTTGCAATACCTCTCTCCCCAGTCTGGCATGAACGGGTCGAATAGTTCCTGTATCAAATGAAGGCCAGCCTTCTGAAATACGAAATGTGCTGTGATTGGTTAGCTGGGCCAGTGTGTTTTGTGATTGGCAGCACTGGTCAGGAAATGTCATGCCCCTTACCATAGCGGCCTGCCAGCTTCAGTGTAAAGATTGTGTCAAAATCAAATCAATCTGAGTGCATGTCTCTGACATAGTGATAACACCCATTACCTTCTCTAGTGCAGCTCAAACAGGTCTCCTCCCATTCATCTATATTTGTGATATCATAAATCCTGGAAAAGATGTGTTGTAGTACAAAAGAGTCGTTCATTGTAGTTTTTGAAAAGTCATTTCTGTTAAATAAAATATCTCCTTTTAAAGTAGACTTTGAGCTTTGTAACTTTGCAGATCTTTTTTTATGCCCAAACAGCAACATTACAGACTAAAGTTGAAAAAGTGAAAAAGCATAATAGGACCCCTTTAAAAGTCCCATATACAAAGGAATTAAAATGATTTTTGAAGGCTCATGTGACAGTGAAATTTTTTTTTTCAAGGCTGTGCATTACAGTAATTTTACCCCGCTTTGCATCTCTATTATTATACAACTCTATTATCGCTGTAGTATTTGTGTGCTGTGACTGTCTTTTGAATCTGTTCTCAGCATTATAAGAGGAAAGAAAAGGGTTAAAGGAAAACACTGCCTTTCTTTATTTGAAAAAAATAGAAAAGAGATCCTTGATCCTTGAAAAGAGACCGTGGGAGCTTATAATTGCACAAGGAAACATAACTTATTTTGGGTGAGTCTCCTTTCTAAAGTCTTTATCTTCTAAAGGGTTTATAATAAACGATTTAGCAACACAATTCCACTGCTTAGAAGAGATGTAAATAACCTAACATTGCATGCAGTGCTAATCCAGCTGAAATATTAGTAGCGTGCACAAATGTCGTAGAGATGCAAAACCACAGGGAATTCATTTTTCCCTAAACACCAACATGTATTCAGACATGCACGCATATTCGTCTACATACCTCAGTCCAGCTTTAAACAAGTCTGGCTCTGCAAACTAAACAAAAGCAGGCTTTGAGTTCAGTAATGCTGAGCTGGAGTTAACGGTATTGACGTACAATTTCTCAAACACACATACATTTAAAAAGAAGGGAGCAAGTGAATGCCCTTGAATACTCAGAAACTTACCGTGAGTGTATGTGTGGAATAACAACATGTTTATCCTAAGGCTAGAGTGGCTCACATATACAAGAGGAGCTTTTGTGTGTGCGGTCTGTCTATTCACCACAAATTTGCCCTGGTGATTCATCATGAGAATGACCCGACCTTTAGTAGTCTTTGGTGTCGTTCTCTCACTCGGTCTCTTTCTCCTGTCCTCATACCCCTCTTTATTGGTTTGTCCTAAAGATTTGTCAGTGTATGTATGGGTGTAGGTGTGGATGGTAGTCATTTTTAGAGGTTTGTGGTCACTCTGAAGTAGTTTGCTGGTTGTGTTTGAGTGGGATATTTTGGTTGCATGCAACAGACCTGTTTGTAAAAATAGCAAACGTCTCTCAAATGGCAGGTCATATTTTCACATTTAGACTTTGTAAGTTGTACAGTTTAGGTTTGTGATGTCAAATTAAAGTGTCATGAAACCCTCCAAAATATGTGGTCCAGTCAGGTTCATTATTGGAGGGATCTGTACTGAAAACTCTCACAGGCGCTTTATGCCATTTATGCTTTTATGCCATTTTCATTTATACTGTATATAAAAAAATACACATGTATGAGCATCAAAACTACATGTGAATAATCTTTTAAATTTTTAATAACTTTTGAGACTGTTATGCTGTCACACTGACACACAAGTATATATCTGATCTGTTAAATGTCCACAAAGTGGATGAATGAATCACCTGACATCTATAAATCTAAAAACTCTTGCATAAAAACGTTGCATGCAAGATTTGAAAAGTTTTGGTTATTGATTGAAAGCTTGTTTCTTTTTATGTGGGAGAAACCTTGCAGCACATATTTGTTTGCACCAAGCAGTTGCAACTCATTGCAAAAAAGGTCACGCATGAATAATCACGACATACTGCTAATGTAGATGAGCACTGTACTAGTTTTGTATCATATGCAACACTTTAATTTCTACAAGTTAATGACTCTTTAATGTGATTTTTATTGAAATGTTTTTTTGATCAAACAGTGTGTGTGTGTGCTGGAATGCAAGTTTGAACATATCGCATGGTCCACTGAAACAAGAAATAGGGGCACAAGAACAGTATGTGCCGGGTATAGGACGTGCCCGTGCATTTAGAACAATGTGTTCCAAACACCACACACTCACACACACACATACGGAGCTCAAGTGAAGAAGAAAATAGTGTCTTACAAATAAAAACAAACCTGATAAGTGACATTTGTTTCTTTATGGCATGGTTTTTCAAACTTTTTGGAGCCAAGGACCTAAAGTATCAAGAGAGTTATATATTTTCATGTCTGAAGACACATTTACTTTTAAATCAGTTTTTTACATTTTACAAATCATAATAAATTATTAAAATATTATCTGGATAACAGGTTTAGTTAAATAAAAAAAAAAAATTGGAATATGAACTATATATATATATATATATATATATATATATATATATATATATATATATATATATATATATATATATATATATATATAATTTTAAATAGGATAAAGCAGTCATTTCCTGACTTCCTTAGCCTCGCTCACACTTGTTCTTGCCAGTGTCTTTGTTGCCCTCTACTGGCCATATGTAGTTCCGTTACTGTAATTTTGTATTAAGTGTTGCCTGTTTTTGTCTCCACAGTAAGTTAATTGCAAGATGAGCACAGAAGACCAAATTGCACAGCTGTCTCCCAAGACATCACCCGCCACACCAACTATAACACCGTTTACACAACGAAAAGAGAGTAACTCCTCATCAGAAGACAACAGACAGGTAAGACAAAACACTTCAGATATTTATTGAGCACTTGATTGATGTTTGCTGATACATCTGGTGTGAATTTTTTTTTTTTTTGTTTTTTTTTTTTTTGCCATAGCAGTGGATATGAGGATCTTGTGATGCAGTTGTGATGCTGTAATTGCTCTTTATGTTTTTAAATCAACATCTACAGCA